>NC_054373.1:115978652-116253652 GCF_017654675.1 Xenopus laevis | reverse complement strand
TTCTTCTTTTTTTTGAACATTTTCGAGCATAACTACGTACATTTGGACTGGATTTGGTATGCTTAAGCGCTGCCACGCATTTATACTGTATGTAATGCATATCCATTGCAAGGCAAGCTTCAGCGCTGCCATAAAGGGAACAGAGTGAAAGGTATGCTTTAGCGCTGCCAGAGTATCGTTCCTCTAAAGACTTTCAGTGTGAATACCGGCTGTTTCAGTCAAACACTGCGCGGATAACGACAGGTTTTGTCTTTCGCGCCAAAACAGTTCCGCCCGCCATTTTGGATACGCAGCGCACGGAAGAACGGAAGCGCATACTTGTACCAAACGATCTAATTACATCGTCGCAGGCGGCCGGAACCTAGCGGAAGGTATTGTCTACGTATAGTTACTACTAGTACAGCTTATTTCCTTCTGCTTTACTATTTCGCTGATTCTTAGCATACTTTTCTGGTTTCTCTTATTTACTTAAGCTATATTTATAGCCTAACATGGCCTCAGACCCTACCAAAACGCATGTGTCCTCACAGGACAAGCTAGACACGTTATCAGGCTCTGATACAGCATCAGTGTCAGCTAAAAAGAGACAGAAAGAAAAGGAAATGCAGCAATACCACAAAAAACGCAAAGCCAATACAGAAAGTAAAACCGATTCTACTTCAGAGGACAAACAAATTCCTGAATGGTTCCAACCTTTTCAATCATTTCTGTTATCAATGTCAACAGCAATAGAAAAGCTAGCTACAGCTCAGGTAGCACAAGCCTCTACTTCAGTAGCCAAGACATCTAATGTTTCACATAGAGTAGAGGAGGAATCTCAATCCTCAGAAGAAGAAGGAGCTGTTCAGGATGATGACTCTGACTGGGAAGATTCAGAACAAACTAATTCTCATTCAGAAAACACACACAAATCCCAAGCTGAAGCTATGCACTCACTTCTAGCAGACATGTTTCTGACATTAGGTATACAAGAGGAACACAAAGAGGCTAATACTCTAGATAAAATGTTTGGTCCGACTCAAAGAAAACAAAAGTTTTTCCCAGTACATGAAACAGTACAGGAGGCCATTTCGAAAGAATGGAAAAATCCTGACCGCAGAGCAGTTAAAGACAAAAGAATGGATATAATGTACCCATTCAACCAGACTCATAAAGACAAATGGGAAACCATACCCAAAGTTGTCGCACCTATTGCCAGATTAGCTAAGCGTACCACTATACCGCTAGAAGATGGCACGGCCTTCAAAGATCCTATGGACAGGAAGGCAGAAAATCTATTAAAGGGCGCATTTGCTTCCTCCACAGCTGCTTTTAAACCATCAATTGCATCAGCATGTGTTTCTCGTACCATGGTCCTATGGTTAGAAGAAGCTTTATCAGCTGACGAAGCGTTTGACATGCAAGGTCATCTCTCAAAGGTGCTCAATGCAGCACACTTCTTATGTGATGCTTCCATGGATATACTCCAATTACAAGCTAGGGCATCAGCCCTTTCGGTAGGGGCAAGACGAGCACTGTGGCTCAAATCTTGGAGTGCGTATCCGGCATCTAAGAAAAATCTGGTTTCTCTACCTTTTTCAGGGTCCTCACTTTTTGGCCCAGAACTAGATGCTCTAATAAGCAAAATTACCGGAGGAAAGAGCAACTTTCTGCCTCAAGACAAAAGATCCAGACCTACAAATACCCAAACAAGACGACCTTTCAGGTCTTCAAACTTCGGAAGGCGTTCTCCACCACGTTCCAGACAACAGTCTTACTCCAACCAATCAAAGAGCAATTTTCGTCACCCCAAGAAATCGTCTTGGAATTTTCAAAAGCGTACACCTAGGGGTACACCAGAAAAACCTCAAGATGCATGAAGAACTAGCCTCTCCCGAAATATCAAAGGAGTTAGGAGGGCGCCTCCTATGGTTCAGGGAGATGTGGCTATCAACAACATCAGACGCCTGGGTTCACAATATAATAACAGTGGGCTATACACTTCAATTTCGGAGGACTCCTCCACAAAGATTTCTCCAGTCATCCGTACCAACTCTTCCAAAAAAGAGGCTGGCCTTAAATTCAGCTATACAAGACATGCTAAAAACCAAGTCCATAATAGTAGTACCACCAGATCAACGTCATCAGGGATTTTATTCGAATCTTTTTCTGATACCCAAAAAAGACGGTTCACTGAGACCAGTGCTAGATTTGAAGTTCTTAAACAAATTTCTTCATGTTCCATCATTCAAAATGGAGTCCTTGAGGTCAGTAATCGCAAACGTAGAGCAAGGAGATTTTTTCACAGCCATAGACTTAAAGGACGCTTATCTACACGTACGTATCCATGTAGAGTCTCAACAGTATCTACGATTCGCGATACAGAGGGAACATTTTCAATTCCGTGCACTACCCTTCGGCCTCGCTACTGCACCCAGGGTTTTCACCAAAATATTGGCGACTCTTGTGGCACACATGAGACAATTGGATATTTGCGTTCTTCCATATCTAGACGATCTATTAATTCGGGCACCATCGTACGCAACTGCAGTTACTCACACCAACCTCTGCAAGAGAACTTTAGAAGCTCATGGTTGGATGATCAACAAAGCGAAAAGCACATTGATTCCAACACAAACCATCATTTTTTTGGGAGTCAGATTCGACTCATCTCAACACAAAGTTTTTCTCACTCCACAAAAACAGCTCATCTTACAGACAGCAGCAAAGCAAGCAATGTCGCAAAAATCAATCTCGGCCAGAGACTGCATGCGACTTCTAGGACTCATGTCCTCTGCCATAGAGGTCGTACCCTTTGCACAGGCTCACATGAGGGAACTCCAATTAGATTTTCTTCGAAAATGGCGCAGAAATTACAACAAACTAGACTACCCGGTATTCCTTTCAGAAGTCACAAAATCCTCCCTTCATTGGTGGCTTCACCCAAACAACCTATCCAAGGGGAAACTTTGCTCGGTGGCAAGCTGGGAAATCATCACCACAGATGCCAGTCTTTCGGGTTGGGGAGGTGTTTTCAACCACAGAACCGTTCAGGGTCGGTGGTCCCAAAAAGAAACCTCACTACACATCAATGTGTTGGAGCTACGAGCAATCTACCTAGCTCTATTACACTGGTCAGATCTTTTGAAAGGTTCTCCAATAAAAGTCAAAACAGACAACGCCACCGCAGTGGCATATATAAATCATCAAGGAGGTACACACAGCAAAGCTGCCTGGAAAGAGACGGCTCGCATCTTGCAATGGGCGGAAAACAATACAAGCCGATTAGCGGCTGTTTATATCCCAGGGCAACTAAATTGGGAAGCAGACTTCCTAAGCCGAACCACTCTAGACCCAGGAGAGTGGATGTTACACAAAGATGTATTCCAACAGCTTACAGTCAGATGGGGGATACCACAAATAGACCTTATGGCAAGCAAATTCAACCGTCAACTAACATGCTACTGTTCCAGGTACCAAGATTCGGAAGCATGGTCAATAGACGCAATGACTACTCCCTGGGAATTTCAACTCGTATATATTTTTCCACCCATTCCAATGATCCATCCAATCCTCAGAAGGCTTCATCTCTTTCACACAACTGCCATAATGATAACACCGTTTTGGCCCAGAAGGGCATGGTTCTCAGATCTCAGAAAACTGTCAATTGCACCTCCATGGACACTACCCCTCCGACCAGATCTTCTCTTGCAAGGTCCCTGCTGGCACCCTACGTTGGAGACACTCTCCCTGACGGCATGGTTATTGAAAGCTCCATATGGAGGAACAAAGGTCTGTCAGAAAAAGTAACCAACACTATGTTAAAAGCACGCAAACCAACAACCAGTACCACATATCATCGTATATGGTCCAATTACATTACATGGGCCAGAACACAGAAAGCATGCTATCAAACTTGTTCAATTCCGATGATACTGGAATTCCTTCAGGAGGGCATGGACAAGGGGCTCGGAGTAAATTCCCTCAAAGTGCAGGTATCGGCACTTTCAGTGTTCTTTCAAACACAAATAGCGTCTTTTCCAGACATAAGGACTTTTCTTCAAGCCGTAGGGCACATAAAACCTCCGTACAAACACCCTCTGCCTCCCTGGAATTTGAACCTGATCTTACAAACACTGCAGGGGCGTCCTTTTGAACCGCTTGCTACCACAGAGGTGCGGTTTCTAATTTGGAAGACGGCTTTTCTGGTGGCCATTTCGTCAGCAAGGCGAGTATCTGAGATTGGGGCTCTAAGTTGCAAGCCTCCATACTGTATCTTTCATGAAGATAAAATGGTATTAAGAACAGTTCCAGCATTTCAACCTAAGGTAGCAACAGAGTTTCACCTCAATCAGGAAATTGTATTGCCTTCATTTTGTCCTAAACCAGTCTCCGAAGCGGAACACCGTTTACATAGTTTAGATGTGGTACGGGCACTCAAATTCTATTTTCACAGAACAGAAGGATTTAGAAAGACGGATGCTCTTTTTGTGCTGTATGGCTCGTCTAACAAAGGTGACAAGGCTTCAAAAACATCCATTGCGAGATGGATTAAGAACCTCATAATATTCATTTACAAACTCAAAAAGCTACCGACACCTCTGAAGGTAACGGCTCATTCCACGCGAGGTTTAAGTGCTTCATGGGCACTCTACAATCAGGCGTCCATGGAACAAATTTGTAAGGCGGCTACTTGGTCGTCCTTACACACTTTTACAAAATTCTACAAATTCAATGTTTTCGCATCAGCTGATGCCAGTTTTGGCAGAAAAGTTCTTCAAACTGTTGTTTAAAGGACCAGTAACATAAAAAAATTTAATTGTTTTTAAGTAATAAAAAAATAATGCAATGTTGCCCTGCACTGGTACAACTGGTGTGTTTGCTTTCGAAACACTACTATTGTTTATATAAATAAGCTGCTCTGTAGCAATGGGGGCAGCCATTCAAAGGAGAAAGGGCTCAAGTTACAAAGCAGATAGCAGATAAGCTCTGTAGAACATAATGTTATCTGTTATCCATTATTTATCCTGTGCCATATAGCCTTTTTTCAATTTCCACCATTGCTACTCAGCAGCTTGTTTATATGAGCTATAGTAGCGTTTCTGAAGCAAACAGATCAGTTTTACCAGTGCAGGGCAACACTACATGATATTTTCTTTACTTTAAAGCACTTTCATTTTTTGGTGTTACTGTTCCTTTAATAATATAGAGTCTGTTGGCCATGTTAGTGCCTTTGTTTCAATACATTTTTCTAAATTCAAAACTCGACCTAATAACTTTCTTCTCCCCACCCTTTCTTCTGGCTTTGGGACTCACCCATTGGTACCCTGTGCTGCCTAGGGACGACCGAGAAAAGAGGATTTGTTATCATACTTACCGATAAATCTCTTTCTCGTAGTCCCGTAAAGGCAGCACGGGGAGTTTCCCACCCATATTCTTGCTATATTCCTACTTATAAGCTGTGCTAGTCGAAACTAAAGTAGGCGGGGTCAATACAGGGAAGAGGAGGATCCCCTATGAGGGATTAAAGTTTTAGTTCCATCCTGCCTCCTAGAGGGATTGCTGTATTAACCCATTGGTACCCTGTGCTGCCTTTACGGGACTACGAGAAAGAGATTTATCGGTAAGTATGATAACAAATCCTCTTATATAGTTATATATATAGGCCTTGAGAAAGGTCCCAGAGGGGACCGAAACGTCACGTTGGCTGTACTGCACATGAATAACCACATAAAAATTTTTTCACAGAAATCCCTGGAGTTGCTGGTCATTTGAAGCTTATATATATATATAGTTATATAGTTATATATATATATATATATATATATATATAGTTATATATAGTTATATATATATATATAGTTATATATATATATATATATATAGTTATATATATATATATATATAGTTATATATATATATATATAGATATATATATATATATATATATATATATATAGTTATATATATATAGTTATATATATATATATATAGTTACCTTGACGTGGTATGGTGGCTTATCAATTTTATGATCATAACTTTGTAACAAAATAACCCCTGTTTTGGGTACATATGCAATAGCATTTATTATACTTATATATATATACTTTAAAGCCTTTAGAGTGCTCCCACAACCCCCCTGTTTTGATATTATATATATAGTTATATATATATATAGTTATATATAGTTATATATATATATATATAGTTATAGTTATATATATATATATATATATATATAGTTATATATATATATAGTTATATATAGTTATATATAGTTATATAGTTATATATATATATATATATATAGTAAGTTACATAGGGGTTAAATGGGGCGTCCCCCACACCCCCTCTCTTTCAAGCTACAGGTGCCCCCCAATAATGGACTGATCTCACCAGATCCTGTTTTCCGGTCTCTACTCAAAGGCACAGTTGGGCATGATCACTTTGTGACAGGTCACTTAGCGTTGGATCCGATAGCCGCTTCATGATATCTCCACTTGACAAGTACCTCTTTCCGATAATCCAAAATGGGGCCTGATGTGTCCCAGCACGTGCGTTCCACTGCGGAACGCAAATCTCAGAATTTGTTCACTGAATCCCAGCAATTTACTGATTTTTACGATTCACTGAGTCCCGGCAGCTTGCCGATATTCACGATTTTGGGGTAAATTCACCAAAAATGTTGTTTCAACCTTAGGAGTGACACACCACCTAGATGCTGTGACACGTTTCACCTGTATAAGGCTGTATCAAGCAGTTACAAACAGGAAGTGGTGTCTTGCCTCACTTTATATACCCTACTCTAAAAGGAGCCATGTCCGTAATTGGTCCTAGAGTATACCACATCTTAAATATTATTACATACAGCTTAGCAGAATCAGTTTGAAGAATATTTACATTACAGAAAAGGTGGCAATTCAAACCGACTATTCAATCCTTTTGGATGACTTTTTGCTGGCTATACTGTTGCACAGAGGGATTTCATTTGCCTTCTAAAGGCATACGGAATATTTTTGCATTTCTTTTGGTTCTCCAAGGGCTGTTGCACAACAGCTTGCAGTAGTGGGAAAACAACAACTAGCACCGCACTTATATTCTTATACTGTTTATTTTTAAAGCTTTATTCAAAAGTAAGGAAAAAAAACATGAAATATTTCCACATTGTTTCCAAATACAGTAGGTGCTGTTAAATCACCAACTTATATATGTATGTACAGTTAGGTCTATAAACCTTTGGACAGAGACAACTTTTTTCTAATTTTGGTTCTGTAAATTGCCACAATGAATTTTTACATACAGGCAACGCAACCCAGGAGTTTATTAAAGCAAAGAAGTGGAATATTCTTGAATGGCCAACTCAGTCACCTGATCTGAACCCAATTGAGCTGCATTTCACTTGTTGAAGACTAAACTTCAGACAGAAAGGTTGTTTCATTTAAAATTCACTGTGGTAATGTACAGAACCAAAATAAGAAAAAAGTTATCTCTGTCCAAATATTTCTGGACCTAACTGTATATTGGATGTGGCTTTAGCCTGTGAAATGCAAGGCTAGGGAGTTCTTTGAAAAAAGTACCCATAATCTAAATATTTACTCATACCTGAGTCACGATTTTCACAGCTGAACCTGCAGTTCCTTATTGTTAATGAAATGTCCCGAATTTTTCTTTGATCTCCTGCCCTGAACAGCCAAAAAAAGATACAATGTTAATTAAACAAGAGGCTTTTGTCAGAGAGCCCAGAATACTGGGCAGCTGCAAATTGATACATTTGTAACAATTTAAGATAAGCAAAGATACAATTGTAACTATTTAAGATAAGCAGGTCCCGTGTGGAAACTGACTTGCAGCTTAAAGGGCAATTCATCTTCATTAGCAAAACGGTAATGACACATAAAAGCTGACTCTAAAACCCTCAGAAATGTGTTCAAACTTTCCATAACCTGCCAAATTTTGTAAAATTAATGTGGTATTTATGGGGTGTGGCCATAAAATGGACAAGGTCAAAGTATTTTTGTCCCTCTTTCTATTTTGCAAATGTTGGGAGGTATATTTACTGTTTAAGGGCCTAGCCCTACAATGAAGCCAAATCAAGATATAAAGTAAAAAGTTATGACTAATATTATGGTTCTGCTAATTTAGCTCTGTAGAATTTGTGTGGGTGTAGCAGACAGAAAAAAAGGTTTATATTTATCATCTTCCAGATTATTCTAAATATGTTTATTTGCAAGTTTGTGCTGTAACTGCCATCTACTGTCCAAATAGTAGAATGCAAGTATAAAATAGTTTCATGTGGTTCTTAAGGAAAATACAGCAGTACAGTAGAACACCCATTTTACATGTTTCAGGGGACCAGAAAATTTTTTTGAAAAGTCCTGTAAAATGTAACATCAGGGTAAGGTATTATGCATATTATATAGATGGGACCAGACAAAACAGTTTGAAATTTGGGAAAACTTAAAAGCAGGGGATGTAAAATGGAAGTTTCACTTTATTCTGTTAGTGTTCGTTTTTCTGATGCATTTTTCTTTAAAATACCAACAGATGTGAAGTTAAAGGCAATCAATGAAACAAAGAGAAAGAACCTAAAGCAAAAAGTATTCCTCCCTTGAAGCCTTACCGTGTAGATATTACAAATGTAACAATCCGTTGGAAATTGTGATTTTGTTGTTCTTCAATTTCTCAAGAATTGGGTTCAAAAAGTAATTAATAGATTAAATAAACTCCCACCCAACATCCCGGTAAAGGTAAAGCATGCAATATGTTGTCATTGTATAAATGAAGGACATTATTAGGATAATATTATAATAGTGTCCACGATGAATATCAATAATCCAACATATACTGTGACAAAAATATTCTTTAAGCAAATCATGTGACAAAAAGTAATTCACTCCATATTTATTTTAGGAAAGTGAAATTTAAGGATGTGGAAGCCCCATATATTAAGAAATTGTCCTGCGGTAGTATGTTCTCTGAATTCAGCAGTGGAGAAATTCCACCGGTATCTAAAACAATAATATAATACTGGAATAGTAAAGTCGGATATTAAACTCAAGTGTATAAATAACCATAAAGTGACACTCCCATAAAGTGAAAATGGGTTCTTAGCAGCGAAAGAGTCTTTCAGACTTGTTATAACCAAGTCTAAGTTCTGCTCCATGGCATGCACTAGTGATGTGTGGCTCAGGAAAGACTCAACCCAAAACCCCCACACCGACCATAACCCTCAAAATGTTCCCATTGTAGGACCTGTGCCAAACCCGTACCCTCGTCTCCTTGCTCTGTACACTACTTTAGTGAGCACCTCTGTTTCCAAGAGGGAATCTTCAATAGCTTTGGAGGAGTGTACTAATCTAATCTAATCCACACCCAACCCTAATCTACAATGGTTGGCTAAATTTCAACCCGAACCTGCCCAACTGGTAGTCAACCCATGTGTCACTGCAGATTTCAGGTCAACCCGAACATCACTAATTCAGACACCTCTAGGGCCCGTAAATAAAAGGCAGGTAGAAGGCACAATGTTCCAGTATTATTTTACAGTAATAAAATAAAGGGGTGGTTCACCTTTAAGTTAACTTGTATGTTGCATAATGTCCTATTCCTAACAACTTTGCAACTGGTCTTCATTATTACTTTTTTTTAATAAGTATTTGCTTTTTTCTTCTTGTTCTAGCTTTCAGATGGGGGTCACTGACCCCAGCAGCCAAAAAAACGATTGATCTTTGAGACTACAATTTTATTGTTATTGTTATTTTTTTATCTTTCTATTCAGTCCCTCTCCTATTTACTTTCTACTCTCTCATTCAAGCCAGTGTCTGGTTTAAAAGGTATACTGGAGAGCTACTGAACAAAAAGCTAAATAACTTAAAAATCATAAAAAATAAAAACCAGTTGTAGATGTTCTCAGTATATCAATGTATGTCATACTAAGCTGATAAACAAAACCATAAATAATAATGAACTTCTCACAGGAAGTACTTCACATGAAATACTGGAAATGCATCTTAGGATCACTGCAGCTGTAAATGGCAAATAATAGCATAGGCCTGGCCTGGGTGATCCATTTTACTACAGTGAACATTAATTATACTGAGATACATTACTATTTAGGACAATTTTAGGTTTGTAAAGTTGATTCTCCAATTTTGGGCTCCTCAGAAATACTGGCGTAGCTAAAAGCAATGTACAATAGCCATCATCTCTCACAGCACTTCACATAGAAAGTGGATACAAACACAAGATTGACAGATTGTTACAACTATTAAAGGGATAGTTCAGCTTTAAGTTAGATTTTAGTATGTTATAGAATGGCAAGTTCTAAGCAACTTTTCAATTGGTCTTCATTATTTATTTGTTATAGTTTTTAAATTATCTGTCTTCTTCTGACTCTTTCCTGCTTTTGAATGGGGGTGACTAACCCCATCTAAAAACAAATGCTCTGTAAAGCTACAAACTTACAAGTTTACTGTTATTTTCAGGTCATTTCCTATTCATATTCCTTATGGTCTCTTATTCCAATCAATGCATGGTTGCTATGGTAATTTGGACTTTAGGAACCAGATAGCTGAAATTGCAGAATGGTTCTGAATGTTGTAAGGGCTTAGTTACAATCTAAAACGTTCTACTTGTGAAAGCTCAGTGATTGTTTCATCCTTGCCCTGTGCAGTGGCCAGGTAGGGTTGCCACCTTTTCTGGAAAAAAATACCGGTCTTCCTATATTTTTATGTTTTTTCCCTATATATAACATTGGCATCAAGCAACATACTGGCCTAGGTGGTCTTTCCACAAATCCGGGCCTGACATTTTTACAGACAGATTGCTAAACTAAGTCAGCTTTTGAAGGGAAAAGGAATGCCAAAATGCATTTGCTGTTAGGAATAATAACATTCAATTCCACCTCTGTTGCAATCAGTCAGGTTAAAACACGCATACCTGCCTCACCCTCATAGCAATAACCAATAGCAACCAAATATTTGCTTTCAGTATCTACCTTTATCACTCTCACTGTCTCATTCACTTTGATTGGTTACCACGAGTTATAGCACTGACTGAGGCTAATGTATGTAAATACGCCCCTATTGCATCTGTGATGTGAAGCGCTCAAGCCCTTATTATAAGGTACAACTGGGGGTCATTTATCAACACTGGGCAAATTTGCCCATGGGCAGTGCCCATTGTTCTACTTGCAACTGGCTTTAAAAAGCTATTCACTGATTGGTTGCTATGGGTAACTGCCCATGGGCAAATTTGCCCAGTGTTGATAAATGACCCCCAGTGAGTCAGTGCCTAGTTATGTACATGCGGAAAATAACTATGCCCACAAATTAGACGCTTGCCACAATGAAAGATGGCTGCCGTTACTTCTCTAGGATAAGCTGACGTAGCAATGGCGACTCGCCTGTGACGTATGTCATGCGACAGGTAGAGCGTGTTCGCCGGGTTGTGCTGGTTTCGGGTTGCTGTGGGTTGGGGGAATGTCTGTGTTTCACGACGAGGTGGAGATCGAAGACTTCGAGTATGATGAGGACACTGAGACGTATTATTACCCGTGCCCGTGCGGAGACAGGTTCGCTATCACCAAGGTAAATGATTACTGACAACATAGAACTGTATCAAGCAAACCCTGGTAGAACCACGTCTGTCGTAATAATGAGCCTATCCTAAATATAGGGGACAGTCTCAGCTCCACACATAGTCAGACCTTCACAGTCTCTCCTGTCATGTCTGTAACATTTGTATGTTATCCTTTGTAGGAAGACCTGGAAAACGGAGAGGAGGTTGCTACTTGTCCCAGCTGCTCATTAATAGTTAAAGTAATATACGACAAGGTAAGAAAATGCTCTGTAGTGCAACTAATCTAAATCTATTTAGCACAGGAGTTACAATTTATTCCACTGATATTTTGGGGCGTGTGCCTCAGTTCCACTTAAATTGACCATATGCTATATACACAGCCAAATTGGGCAGATCTGATCATTTGGCTACGGGGCTAACAATCGGATCATAATAGGGACTTATAGAGACCCATTTGGATACTGTAGCTTGTTGTTCCTCTAAACATTGCAATGGGCTTGGGGCAGCTCCATACTCTGATGGAGCAATCTGCAGATTTTACTTCAGGCAGTCATTATAGGTATAGGACCCATTATCCAGAATGCTCTGGACCTGGGGTTTTTTCCATATAACCGATCCTTCCATAATTTGGATCGTCATATCTTAAGTCTACTAGAAAATCTTGTAAACATTAAATAAACCCAATTGGCTAGTTTTCCCTCCGATAAGGATAAAACATATCTTAGTTTGAATTAATTAAAATATACTGTTTTATTAGTACAGAGAAAAAGGAATTAATTTAGAAGAATTTGGATTATTTGATTATAATAGAGTCTGTGGGGAATGGACTTCATGTAACTCAGAGCATTCTGAATAACGGGTTTCTTGATAACGGATCCTATACCTGTACTTTCCATCAGATAAACAGCATCAGCAACTGAACAATACGATTACAAATGAAGCTGTGTTAGACTCCACAGTAATTTCAAGGAGCAACGGCCAAAGCTGACACCAGTGCTTGAATAGAAGTTCTAAGATCTCTTTTATTCATTAATCATAGGGATGCACTGAATCCAGGATTCGGTTCGGGATTCGGCCTTTTTTTAGCAGGATTCCTCCCAGTTTTTGACTCTGTTTAAAGGCAGTCTTTCTTTTAAATTACTTTATTTTGTAAAATGTAAGCAAATAGCACTATATTAGTCTGAACGTAAGCAAATATGAGATATGTCTTCCACTGCTAATGCTCAGGTGTACTCCATTAAAGGCAGCATTACAAACTCAGTGATTTGTACAGCAGGAAGTTGTTTTTTTTTTAAATTTTGGGCACAAGGGCTGAAGGCTATGGATGTTGTTCGCCTGTGTATTTTTGCAGGCTGAGAGAAGCAGATCTGCTCAGTGCCCCTGCTCCATGAATTTGAATCCAGTCAGCCTGTGTGTGGTCACACACAGTGGAGCTGAAGTTGAAATCAGGCCAAATACGCAAAAGGAGGCATCTTCAGGCTGACCTCAGCTTCAGCTCCGCTGTGTGTGAGCGCACACTGGCAGATCAGATTCAAATCAATGGAGCAGGGGCACTGAGCAGATCTGCTTCTCTGCAAAAATAGATAGAATGTTCATACATGGTCAAAAATTTACCTAAAATAAGTTAAGAGAGAGTTTATCATCATAAAATGTTTATTGCTATCTCTGAATGCAGATTGTTTTTCTTTTTTCATTTAGATTCTATATCAGGGCATCATTCATGGCTAGGAAGATTTTAATATTTGAAAGATTAAAACACCTTGCTTTGGCCAAATTGCAATACATGGGGGCAGATTTATTAAATCCATACTGGGGATTCCAAGTTTTATTCCCCCTTATCGCTAATATTGGGTCTTGCCAGCTGTCTGACATTGATTTGATGCTGCCAATTATTCTTACCTTAATTGTCAGAGAATGCCTCGTGCGTCTATTTTGCTGAAAGACCTGATCTTTAACAAGCGGAGGCTTAAAAAGCTGTGACATAATTTTTCTGTTTGAGTGATGTAAAGTTCCATTGAAAATAAGTGGCATATTTACATGCTCATTCTCCTGTTTTCCTTTGTAGGATGAGTTCATGCAGGGAGAAGTTGTTGCAGAGCCTGTAGCGAGCAAGCCGGAGTTGTTGAAGTGCTGAATATCTTCTCTCACTGGGTTGATAAAATTCTCTCAACATATAAGCTGCTGGTGCCCTGGTAAAGTCTCCACCTCTGGAAGCTCCTGTCATCGCAATTCAATGGTTAATTCAGAAGTGCTACTGCTTTGCTCGCAGAGTACATTACTTTCGATTGGGAAATGTTGCTGGCTGCCCACAAAGCTGAACTTTGTGACAAAAAGCAGTTTTATATTTTTGCACTAGCTGATAGCCCTCAATTCTATGCTATGTGCCATTATTATTATTATGCATTTCTAGTGATACAGTACCAACCATTGTTTCAAGGGTCGGTTATTTTAGGCCATCAAGATGTCGACAGTGCAAATATTGTAAAACACGTTTAATGCAGATTTTATATATTTATTTTGTTTTATGTTGTTTTAGACAAAGGATAAATAAACATTCAGTGTATTTTTGTTTTAATTCTTCTTAAGGTCATGATTGAGTGGATATAGTTGTTTATAAGTCTTGTGTAACATGAGAAAAGGCTATGTATAGTAAAAAAAATGATGAATTAATGTTCTAATAAAATGCTTAAGGGTCACTATACAGGTATGGGATTTGTTATCCAAAAAAACATTAGCCAATAAACACCACGAAGACCATATCCCATAGAGCCAATTTTCAGCAAATAATTCTAAATTGTAAAGATGATTTCAATTTTCTCTAATACTAAAACAGTACATTGTACTTCATAGTAAGTAAGCTACATGAGTCCATATTGGTGGCAGAATGATCCTATTGGGTTTTTCAGGTATCAAGAATTTTTAGTAGTCTTAAATAATGGTGACCCAGCTTGCAGGAAAAAAAACTTTATCTAGGTCCCAGGCATTCTGCATAATAGGTCCCATACCTGTACTTCATTTTGATGTATTAACCTAATGGAGATATTGAATGACGTAACTCACCTTTATTTTATTAATGTGCGTACTCAGTTATACCAAGAACATCATCATAACATCCTAGTTTTGTTTTTTATGGTTTTTGAATAATTGAGCTTTTTCTTCTCTGGAGCTGGGATTACTCCAGCTCCATCATACAGAAATCATTGAACTGTGATTTCTGGATTTGGCCAAATACTGAATCTTCTCATAATCGGAACCATAATTTCAACCAAAATTTGTGTATTCAGATTTGAGAATTTAAAAAATTGCATGATCTGTAAACAGTGCTGTCTCTCAGTTCATGGTTCACTTCAAGGTTAGAAGTAGCTCAAAAAACTTTATAAGTTAGTTCCAAGAGCAGACCGAAAGACATCATGAAAAACAGCATTCAGGACATAGGTATTCCCAACTTAATTATAATTCTGCAAGGGTGTACAAGTGTATAGTGGCCCTTAAATTGACACAGAGGTTCCAAAATCCATTTTTAATACTATACTGCTGGGATTATTTTCTGTCAATCTGGTTAATTATAACTAGGCCCAAGCGACTATTTATTTTATAAAAGTGCAGAGAATTCCCAGTTGCCCATGAATGCTGGCACATATTTGTCAGGAGCTACTGTGATGTAGCTGATTCATTTTTACTAAAGTGAATTTTCTACTTGTCAAACTGCCTAAATTTGTCTTAATTCGTCAGGCATATTTTTTCAACACATTTCCTATTTACTAAAAATAGTTAGTACATCATTAAGACAGAAATGTGGCAAATTTTCTCCTAGAGTAAATTATCTGTGAAAATTCACCAGTGATTTTCCCCATACAATTGAAGGGTAGAAAATGACGCATGTGGGATATAAGCATGGAGGAGTTGGTGTAGATAGTGAGATGCAAAAGTGGCTGCTCTAGCTTTATATTAGTTGTTTGCCTCAACCTGGAGAAATTTCTCTTGGCAAAAATTCATTCTTGGGCTCATGGTAAACTGACAAACATTCACTGGAGAATTTTCACCAGTGTGACTGACATTAATTCAGCAAATGATCCTCTCGTTTGGCGTCATTGCCAAACGAGTCGATCTTTCCCCGATATGCCACTAACGGGCATGGCTATATCGGGGGTAATCTGAACGTTTGGCCCTATGGCCGAATGATCAGATTACGATGAGAGCGCAAGGGGCTCCGGCGGGATCGGTCGGGACAAAATCAATCCTGTACGATCGACCAAATGACCGATCTCCGCCGGACTAAAAATGTCGGGACTCTCCACACACGGTCCGAAAATCGTACGAATCGAGGATTCTTTGCGTCTATGGCCACCTTTACTCTCCTTTTAGTAAATTGACTGTTGTGGCAATTTTCATTTTTGGTGAAAACACTCCAAATTTTCACCTTCACTCTTTAGTAAGTATGCCTCAATATGTTTCAGGCAAAGGTGTTGCAGTTCACCCACAGCTCGGAGTTGTTTTCCATTCTTCTTATACAGATAGCTAATGTTCTAAAGGACAGCACAGAACACTCCAAGGAGGATATGATATTTAATTGAAAATCTCTCCAGCCTTGTTTTTTCTGAAGGGCTCGTCAGAATTCTTTGGATAGTATTACTTTCCTTATAATTTGTACCCAAATATTTGGCCATTTCAGATATTTGGAAAAAAAACTGTGAGGCGCTTTGTCTAAACCCTTGCTGAATCTGTTTTTACAGTGGAGTAATCTCTCTTTCAATAATGCAGTGGAGAACAAATATAAAAAGAGGTGTGAATAGGTTTATACACTACAGGGAAACCTCAAATTTACATCCCCCAATTTTAAGTTTTCTCTGATTACACACCATTTCTCCTTAGTCGCTTGGGGGACACAGGAACAATGGGGTATAGCTTGCACCACTAGGAGGCAGGACACAACAAAAAAACGAATTCCTCCTCCTCCTGCTATACCCCAGCTCACAGGCAGAGCCCCTGAAAAACATTCTACTGTGTATATATATGTGTCTGTGTGTGTGATATTTGTGTTTAGCTGCTATTGTTTGGTTTGAATACATTCCATTTTAACATGTATATGTGGATATTCACAATACTTTGGTTTTGGATACTTATGTGTGCTTCATGAACTGAAGGTTTTTCACCAGATATACATTCTCAATCAAGGCCCTACAGGTACAGGAATAATTGGCATGCATCAACAGAATCTTCTTCATGAGGTGTACTTTGTATTTTTACCAGTAGATGGCTGTACTGTACTGACTGAATCCAGACTTTCCTTTGCAAAGGTCAATACCAAAAAAAATTCTCTCTAGTGACATGGATCACAGAATCTACAGAGCTGGCTCTAAAGCACCATAGTACCAGTGTCATAGATAGATACTACATTTCTGGCTAACTCTTTGATCATTTCAATACAGATATTTAGTGATAACTTATGATGGACGTGGCTGCTGCTCACTAGACCAACACGTTAGCCACTCTCTCTTATGTGACATAGTGGGGTGCTGAGGTTTTTACATCAACCAACACCTGCAATAATGACAGCTTATTTAATGGGGCAGTCACAGGTGTATTTACACTGGTGCTCACAAGTGGCTACTTTGGGCTTGCAGTATTGGGTCCAAGAATGCAGTTTGCCAGGTGGTAGATTATTCCCATAGGCTGGGTGTGGAGCTCCAGGCTTCACCTCTTGGCTAGTTTCCATGTTTTTATGCCCAGCCAGGATTTGTGTAGGTATAACTCAGGAGTTTACCTCTTCCAAATGGGACATCAGTCAGTCCAAGCCTCCTTCAATGTCCTGTATTTATTTGCTGAACCCTATACATAAGAGTTATTTCTAACCCCTTCTATTGTCACAGCCAATCAAATGCGAACAGCTTTGCAAAATAAAACCACCAAATCAGGGGCCCAGAATGCTATATTAGTAAATTCTGCGAGGTGAGTCCCTTCTAGGACCATGTACAGCAGCAGCTGCATTAAAGGAGAAGGAAAGCTAAAATCCAAAGGGGTGACAAAGGTTAGGGCACCCCCAAGGATTGATAGATTTACTTGATACCATGGCCAGTGTTTCTGTTAGAAGTAAACTGCACTGACCCAGGGCACTATAGAGAGAACAATCCTCTTCCTCCCTTCTTCTTTCTTCAGAATCCAACAGCTGACTCATGCGCAGTAGAGTGCAAAAAGCTGACAGTTTATAACTCTACTGCACATGTATGCCCGCATGAAGTAAGAAGAAAGGAAGATGATTACTTGCTCACAAGTGCCCTTGGCTGGTGCAGTTTACTGATAACAGGAGGACTGGCCCGGGGTATCAAGTAAATCATTAGGGGTGCCCTAATCTTTGGCCCTAAAAGTAATTTACCCTCTTTCTGTGCCCCTAATTTGGGCCAGGGTAACAATCCTTGGGGGAACCTTTTAATATTTGGCATCACCCATCGACTGAAACTTTCATTCTCCTTTAAGAAGGTGAGTTGTGAAATGCAAGTCTTCTGTCCCAAATTCCACAAAGTGGTGCCCTAATAATGGAAAGGGGAACAAATTATATGCAAAAGCATCCATATACGCAGTAAACTTTAACAGCCTACGTATTTGGTCCTACTATTTTAACATTGCTCCTCAGAACATAGGCAATCACTTCATACAAAAATCCTGAACTGTTCGCTTTACAAGAGAACTATTCACTTCAGACATTCCAAGTGGTTAATCTGGCATATAGTGGAAGCATGACAGGGCTGCTGGTATCCATAAACACTGCTCATACTTTCCTGCTGGGGTGCTTGCTACAGTAAGGAGCAGAAGGAATGTCTCTGCTTCATGTGCTCTAGTTGCATATGAAACATGTTGTTTCAATATTTTTTTTTTAGCTTCACAGAACTTTAATCCACAGTTCTTTTGGAATTTGGAATGATTTAAGAATGTATTTAGACTTTGTCAGTAACTCCTGAGAGTGTATGTTATACACTAGGACAGTTCTCCTTTAGGAAAACATGTTTCTTATCTGTTCTGTGACTATACTGTACTAGAAACTATATTGTAACCAACAAATCAACATTGGGCCCTCCAGTTGCAGCAGAAGTCAACCATCATATCTGAGCTAATTTAGATAGAAAACTGATTGGAATAAATATGAGCAGGCTTACGCTATATGACTAAAAGATCACATTACCATTCCATGTTACTTCCATGTCTGATCCATTAGTTTGTGTGAGGATGTGCAAGTTGGGGAAGCAGCATCAGGGTAAAACAATGTGGATTTGATGGCCCTGAGCATTTTTATTTTTTGGCGGGGGGGGGGGCAGTAACATACAAAGAAAGAAGAAAATTTAAATATTCATGTTTGTCTAAAAGAAAGCATGAAATATTTACCAAAGATTCCAATTGTTAACTCTTTTGGGCAGGACCCTCCTTACCTTTTGTATCCATTGTTTTTTAAATGTAACCTGTATGATCAGTGTATATACCCATTTTTTGTACAACACTGCTGAGCATGTTACTGCTTTATAAATACATGTTTATAATAACAACAGGGCAGGGCCCTTATGGTCTGGAAACAGAAAGTTTATACAAGGATCCCAGTCTTGCAACATTTAGCTTGTTTCTCTTAATCAATACAATTCATATTTATAAACTATACGACATAGCTATACTTATATATATTTTTAGATGGAGTCAGTGACCCCAGGAAAAAATGGAGGCCATTTAGAAAGTTGAAGACAAAGAAGCAGGGCTGACCGGCACTCAAACGGATCATAGAGCCCATGACTAAGCACCCTGAAGGGTGTGAAACGCGTAGGGTGGATGGAGATGAAGCTTTATTTTTAATTTTTCTACAATAAATTTATCTTTTAACTGAGCATCTTTGGTCTTGTGGATCCGTTTGAGTGCCGGTCAGCCCTGCTTCTTTGTCTTCTGCTGTACCGCTCCCCGAAGCTGGGGGTCTGGGGCTGGTGCACCCGGACCACTTTCACTGTTTGGTGAGTTACCTTACAATAAATTCTGGAGCACCTTGTTGTCCTCTAACCATTTAAAAAGTTGCCATTCTATAACATACTGAAGGTTAACGTAAAGGTCAACCGCCACTTTTAAAACAAGATGGCCATCTTAGAACTAATATAACGCACAATGAATCAGCTTGCTTGCCAGGACTAATTTTATAGGCTCTAACCCTTGCAGCCATGTAGTATTTTTTATCCAGGTTAAAAAAGGCAGAGCATTCAAAAGCCACAATAACATAAAAATGAAGATACTTGCAAAGTTACTCTGTTTACTTCAGCCTAATCATTTGCAAATAGAATATCACATATTAGAATTGTATCTAGTTTCTCCTTTAAATTTAAAAGTAGACATGTTCCTAGTGCAGGTTTTTCAATTCCTTTTATATTATGAGAAAATGAACATCCCTGTGTTCATTGTTCTGAATCCTTGTCTCTCTCATTGGCTCAACTTTTTTTGTGCCAGAAGGTGCTCGATTTATGTATTTATACATTTTTAACTATTTACATGATTACAATACACATTTCATTGAATATACTAACTAAAATACATGAAATTACTGAAATCCAATGCTTCATTAAAGGAACAGTAACACCAAAAAATGAAAGTGTTTTAAAGTAATGAGAATATAATGTAGTGTTGCCCTGCACTTGTAAAACTGATGTGTTTGCTTCAGAAACACTACTATAGTTTATATAAATAAGGTGTTGAGTAGCAATGGCGGAAATTGAAAAAAGGCTATATGGCACAGGATAATTAGTGGATAACAGATAACATTATGTTCTACAGAGCTTCTCTGCTATCTACTGTGTAACTTGAGCCTTTTCTCCTTTGAATGGCTGCCCACATGGCTACACAGCAGCTCATTTATATAAACAATGGTAGTGTTTCTGAAGCAAACACACCCGTTTTACTAGTGCAGGGCAACACTGCATTCTTTTTTTATTACTTTAAAACATTCAAATTTTTTGATGTTATTGGTCCTTTAAACCCTGATATACATTTGTTCTGTAAAGTCTAAATCCAGTATTTTTCCTTTGTAATATACAATAGACCTGATACCTCTTTTCAACAGTTTTTGCTACCTATTCTACACTCGGAGTAAAGAGACCTTGCATCGCCTAAATGTATCTCTATACAATGTAAATTATTTATTTTATTTCCTAACATAAGTGCATTAAGAATGCTATTTACATGTTCCAAGATTTTATTGGTCTCCCTGACATACTGGTGACCACAGACATAACTGGCAACATAAATAACATTTATGTTTGAGGATATTCAGTGTTTGTTTGTATATACGGTAGTATTGTATTTAGTAATGCTCTGGAAACATTTCACATTTGACCTTTATTCACAAGTTTATTATTGGAATAAGTACATTCCTTTTAGCTCCATCAAACTGTATTTCACTTTTTAATCTAGGTGCAACCAAACTCTGAAAACTATACCTTGGGTTTTAATGGTAACAGAGGAGCAAATGCCAGACCACCTGACAAAATTCTGTAGCATTTTGACAAATTCTGTCTGATCTGGAATCTGGGTTGCAAAGGCTACTCCTCTGCTTTTGAGTTTTCTGCCTGGATGGATTGCAAAATCTGCTTTGTATTATTTTTCTGCATCTTCCTGAAAGCCTCACAAAGTACTTTTTTTGTTGTTATAAACTTTTTCAACTAACTTTCCTCCCACCACTTCCATTTGCATTTGTAAATCCAATTCAAGGATACAGTTGTACTTCATTTGCAAATACTGTGGAATGTTGAGAGAATGGTGAGAGTATGATGACGTAATGAAGCTTTCACATTAACTGTCTTCAGGATGCTAGAGAGTTGTTATGCACAAGAACCTCCAAATCCAAGAATGGCAACATTGGCTATAACTGAGATTAAACTGATTAACATTACAAGACTCAATAAAAGCTATCAGTTCTGATAAGCTACCCTGCCAAACCATAATGTATAAAACTGCACCAAAATAATATCTTTATGCAGAATCCATGGATAAGCAAAAGTTCCCAAAAAGCCACTTAAGATTTACAAGCAGAATGCATTGAATTGCATTGCAGTTCTTGTAGTTGGATTACAGTATAATACACTTATTCACCATGTACTTGTTATAATTATGGGATAATATAAAAGCTAGCAGTTCCAAAAGAAAGCTTGATGATCTTTTTCTGCTTTCTAATTTTTAGCACATTTCTTTTTTAGCAATTTTAAAGGGATACTGTCATGGGAAAACATGTTTTTTTTCAAAACACATCAGTTAATAGTGCTGCTCCAGCAGAATTCTGCACTGAAAACCATTTCTCAAAAGAGCAAACAGAATTTTTTATATTTGATTTTGAATTCTGACAAAGGGCTAGAGATATTGTCAGTTTCCCAGCTGGCCCAGGTCATGTGACTTGTGCAAGCATTTTAGGATGGAACTACTTTCTGGCAGGCTGTTATTTCTCCTACTTATTATAACTGAATCAGTCTCAGTGGGACTTGGCTTTTACTATTTAGCGCTGTTCCTATATATACCAGGCAGATGTTATCTTGTGTCAACGAGCTGTTATCTGGTTACCTTCCCATTGTTCTGTTGTTTGGCTGCTGGGGGGGGGGGAAATGGAGGGGGGGGGGTGATATCACTCCAACTTGCAGTACAGCAGTAAAGAGTGACTGAAGTTTATCAGAGCACAAATCACATGACTGGGGGCAGCTGGGAAATTGACTATGTCTAGCCCCGTGTCATATTTCAAAATTAATACAATAAAATCTGTTTGCTCTTTTGAAAAATGGATTTCAGTGCAGAATTCTGCTGGAGCAGCACTATTAACTGATGCATTTTGAAAAAAACATGTTTTCCCATTACAGTATCCCTTTAAACACAATTTTATTAAATATCAGTAATTTTAAGTTCTAAGACAGGAGCTATTCCTAAACCCTATTCTTAATTCGACACTGTGTAAATAATGTGCAAAGAAGGGTTGATAACAAACATTCCAAGAAGCTGCTGCTTTTTAATGACAGGATTTTAAGATCTTCTAAAATCAATACAAAGCTTGATAATTAGACGAGATTTTAATTGCCAATACATGGCATTCCGATTGTGATTTGTAGTGCATTTGATAGGCCCATAGGTTAGCAAATGATTGCTCTTTCAAATTCCCAGGGTGATGCATTGAGTTCATAGGCACTCCATCATACGAGACACATTAAAATTACACTTGTCATGTGCATTTACTTTAACTTGTAACTATAAAAGGAACCTTTTGTTTGGTAGCAGCCTTGGAAGCATAATTACTTTTATTAGATAGCTCATATAGTGCTCTAGGAACAGTAACCAAGTTCTGAGAAAAATCTCCCCTGGCACTTCATCACCTTCTGGAGAGAACTGTATGATGGGTATGAGTAACTGGATGAGGCTGGTCAGAGAAGGAGATATGTATAAAATTAGTAGCATGCTGCTGTTCTCAGCGCTGGCTGAAATTAAAATGCAGATAATCATGACAAGTATGAGTGCCTTAGGTATGGACACCAAACATAAAGTGCCCTACCCAGGTTTCCAGGATTCAGGTTACAATATGGGAGAGATATGTTGCTAGACCTAGCAATGCATCTTTCTCAAAGTGCAACTAAAGCTGCCATAAAAATATTAAATCCCTAGCAATGGCAGCTGATACCCTTCAATTGACTAGAAAGCAGCTGTATACAAATACTGGTGTTTTCATCCCACCTTTTATTGTCTAAAAGGCTGTCACAAACACCTGTGTTCTAAGAAGCTAACACTTCTGTCATGGTCCTGTATACATTCTGGTACATTCAGTTCTACCTTGTTTCCTGTACTCCCTGTCCCCTTAGTAGATAAGTGGCCACCTGCAGCAGTGTGCTATGATGCAAATATTTTGAAATTTTGAATAGCATTGGATTAATTTCATAGCCATTTAAATCACATTATTGTTTTACATGTAAATATTTCAAATCATGCATGCTAAGTAGCGAAAACATAATGGTTTACATTTATTATTAAAACCACGTGCCATTATACCAAACAGTAATTTAATATCAAAAAATGTAAAAACAAAAGTGAATGTATTCTTTCTAGTGCAGTGAATTCTATCTTCTTATCCAGGTATGGGATCCATTATCCAAAAACTTGTTAACCAGAAAGTTCCGAATTACGGAAAGGCAGTCTCTTATCGACTCCATTTTATCCAAATAATCCACATTTTTCTGATGATTTCATTTTTCTCTGTAATAATAAAACAGTACCCTGTACTTGATCCAAACTAAGATATAATTAATCCTTATTGGAAGCAAAACCAGCCCATTGGGTTTATTTAATGTTTATATCATTTTTAGTAGACCTAAGGTATGAAGATTCAAATTACGGAAAGATCCATTATCCGGAAAACCCAAGGTCCCAAGCATTCTGGATATCCCCATACCTCTACTTATTTCCTTTACTGTTTATGGATTTACATTTACTTTACTATGATGATCATCAAATTGTACCCTCTACAATACTCTAATGCTTTTCTAAAATTTCCTTAATTTGTCCATCTGAATCTTTGAAGCAAAGTGCAAATACATAGGGGCAAATTTACTAAGCAGCGAAAATTTGCCAGCAACGGCTTTGCAGCCATCGAAACACTTCGCCAGGTGTAAATTCGCTAGGACAACGCAAATTTACTAAAATGCAAAGTTGCATCCAGGGTGCCCAACGCTCGTGAATTTTCGCTAGCGTTACTTCGGCAAGCAAATCGAAGTTGCGCTAGCATTGGGTAATTTGCCTATTGCGGGAAGGGAAAGTACAAAGCACATACAGTAAATGTTGCTGCAAATACATTACATTACACAAGCCCAGGGAACCTTAATAAAATAAAATAGTTGTTATATTGCCCTACACATGAACCCAGTGTATAGTTTATGTGCCATATGTTAGGAAATGTATGGGGGAGCCCGGGTACCCAAAAACATTTTTACGGACTTTTGTAGCCTATCACCTTGAAAAAGGGGAAAAAAAGCCACCGTCTTTTGGGACTTAGAAAATTTTCAACAAAAAATTGAGGAAGCCCTATACATTCCATTGCACTTAGCCTTGTCTGAGCTGGCGAAGGCAAGTCTGGCGGAACAGGCAACGTTCAGTAAAATGCGCATCTTAGTGAATTAGTGCTTACATCCATTCGCCAGAGTGAAAATTCGCCTTGCGATAGAAGTGCGAATGAGCGCTAGTGTATGTCTCTTTCGCTACAGAATTTTCACCTGCGCCCGTTAGTAAATCGGCGAAGTTCCGAAATGACGTCACGCTGGTGAATTTTCACCAGCGTTAGTCACTTTGCCCTTTAGTAAGTTTGCCCCATAATTGGGGTATGAAGATGGTGAAATGTCAGTTTTTTCTCTCATCTGTTCAATAGTACAGTACCGAAAAGAAACAATTGGTAGGGCTGAGAATTAGTGTTCTGGTTCCAGTGTCATTGGTGCACATTTACTTTAAAATAGTAATCATAGTCACATATATAAGTAAATAGGCTAGCTGATTTTAAAAATGTTTTAAAAATGTTATTTATTAAAGATATTTAAATTATATAAAAAGAGTTCTTAAAGGAATACTGTCATGGGAAAAAATTGTCACATGACCTGGGGCAGCTGGGAAATTGACAAAATGTCTAGCCCCATGTCAGATTTCAAAATTGGATATAAAAAAATCTGTTTGCTCTTTTGAGAAATGGATTTCAGTGCAGAATTCTGCTGGAGTAGCACTATTAACTCATGTGTTTTGAAAAAAACATGTTTTCCGATGACAGGATCCCTTTAAGACAGACCTACAAAGTTTGTAGCACATTAGAAAACTGATAAAATATATTTTCCCATTTAATACCAACGTGTGAAGGAGGTATATTTAATAAAACTATATAAAAAAAGTGGTGTTAGAGTACAATTTCTGTCTAGAACCATGTGTATTTACAATGCTGTGCATTGATATAAAGAAAATTCTGGTGTCAAAAAAGGCAAAAAAAAGCTGGATAAAAAAATCGAGTTAGAACATAATGATAATGTCTGAATTTTTCTTACGTGAAACAAAAAGCACAGTGAAAATGTGGCAGTGTTTCTTCAAAAAAATCACAGCGGCAAAATGGCAGATTTTGCCATGAATCTGTAAAAGGCTAAAAAAAATGTGCTAATCACTACTGTAAAATAAAAATTTTAACAGTACTTATTTTCTACTCTTGTTTGCTATATATATAATTACATAGTTAAAATGACATTTTATATTATATATCTTTAATTATGGCTATTATTAAGTGCGCTGCAGGCTAAGAGGTCATTTCTGTACAAGGGGCTCTTTGGATTGGTTTCCAACCGAAAAAGGGATTATTCCCAACACTTAAACCAAATGTAACTATAAATAGTGGTGCGGCTCTTATCAGAATGTCTGCACAGACGTCAGTGCTGCAATGAGTGCTCTCACAATTAACACCCTTCTGAGCTAAAGCACTTAAAGTGGGTATAGTGGTTTGTTGATGTTCAGCGATTAAGTTTTTACACATGAACTGTCACTGCTGCTTCTGGCCAATCTGCCAGTCAAGCCAGTTTACTTTCTTACAGCAACAACTTGAAGGCTATTGGGATTATGTAATAAAATGCATTACTCTTGTGCAGATGCAGTAACTCATCAGCAGGAAGCATTTGCTCAAAGTAATGTAATATGCTTAGTTAGAACAAAAAACGTTTGCAAAGACACTTGCGAATGTTAGCGACCACGTTTGTGCCATTTTTGACTGATTAAGACCTCAACGACTTCCTTGCAAAGTTTGCGACCAAACTGCTTTTGTTAACGATCACAGTGAATGTAATAAAATTTCACAATCGCAAACCATTTATTTAAGATTTAACGAAACTCTGGAGCAGGTGTTAAAGGTTCGCAATGCGCAATTAAGATTCGCAATGCAATATAAGTATAATTATATTATATTGCGAGTTTTTATTCGCAAAGTTTTGCTCTTTGCGAATTTTATTGCATACCCTCCATAGTGCCTTGTAAAACGGGTTTATGGTATATGCATGGATGCAAGTAATGATTTTGTAAAAAGTTACTTTGGTATTATTGGGTGTTGTACCCTGCTTGGTGTTCATACTCTAGTTTACTGCCCCCTAAAGAGTAAATGTGAAAATCACTCGCAGGAAAGGTTTTTCCCTGGGGTAATAGAATTCTTTAGAGTAGCTGTACTGGTGGAAATGATCCTATGTTAGCCCCATGCGGCAGATAGGACCAGACACCCACAGCACCGTAAAAGGCTGGAATGGAGCTGAGACAGAGAGTGGCTGAGTAAATTTATCTGGCAAGGTTCCAACAAGAATATTAGAGGGGTCAGTACACTAGTATCAACACCCTAAGTGGACCCTGATAGGTTAAGTGTAACAAAGTGTCTGAGAAATGGAGTGACAGCTAAGTTTCTGCGACAGAATCTGAAGAGAAAGCTTGTGGAGGGGGCACCATTATTGACAGTTTATTGTGTTGAGATATTGTTTGTGCTAAAGTTCTATTGTGCAAACTGTTATATAAATTTCACTTGTTTGCTTCAGAACCAATAACACCAAACAATGTTCCTCAGCAGCAGTTCACTTTGTCCACATACTGGAAAGGTCCAATCCAAGAGATTTAAGATGTATCCCATATTCTATAGAATAAGCAGCCAGAGAGGCATATGGGCCTACCGTAATCCAAGGTAAAATATTCTCATATTTACATTGGAGTCTGAGACTTGTGGTCAATCTTGTAACAACAGAAATACATATGTTAATTATAAGGACAATTAGCTGATCTGAGTGAAATGTAACTGGTTTGCCTCACTGCAAGAGATGTATGTATTATTTGTGTCATACATGTAAATAGTTAGCTATAATAATATGTATTGGTAATTGGTTTTAAAATTTAGACTGTATACAGGTATGCTTTCTGGGTGCTCCCTGGAGAACCCTGTGATATGGTTGCAAATGAGTCCCAGTTAATGGATACAAGAATGACTATGGTGATGAGTTGAAATCTAGAGAGGAGGTCAGTTCAAGATAAGGAAGGACAGCCTTTTGTGCAAACCAAATGTTCTAATAAAGTCAGCTCAATCTGAACCTCTAAAGTGTCTCTCTGGAAACCTGGATTTTTGTTTGACTTACTAAACAATCCTCACATCTATGATCAGCATTTCCAGAGAGATGTGCAGGCAGCAAAAAATTCATTTTAAGTGAACTTAATTGAGTCAACATGTAATGAGCTATTTTGGGGGAGGCCTGTTTGTCATCGTAGCAACATGGTTGCTTTCTGACCTGGCAGCATGGATGCAAATATTATTCCATTTGTTATTTCATTATCTAGTTAACGACATGCTGGCACTGAAGTGCAATGCAGAGATATAGACAACGGTTTCTGTGCTCACAGCCAGAAGAGATCCCTGTGACCAAATCACAATATCAGCCAAGGATTATTGTTGTTCCAGCAACCTTTTAAGGTAGCTGCTAAAATTCATGATAGAAATTGGATCACTTTACTCTTTGCTATGATCAAGGTTAATTTAATAGTTTAATTCAGTCAGATTGCAGAAGCAACTTTTCTGTAATGAATACTGTAATAAAAATAGTTCTGTCACCAGCCTTTTCTAAGAAGCCCCCACTTTTCCCTGGCTCGTTTCCAAAATAACAGCTGGCTACTCGGGCAAAATAACTGCAGAGTGGGGTTTGAGAATACAACTATTAAACACCGCAGATTTACTTAGGAAATAAACATATGGTCACAATGTTGCCAACCTGTCAGTAAGTTACCTACCCATTCTACAAGGCATATATATATATATATATATATATATATATATATATATATATATATATATATATATATATATATATATATATATATATAATGTCCATATAGGTGAACGCACTCTTACCGGGTTTAGCAGAAGTGGGTGCGTTGGTCAAAGGCTTAATGATACATCATGATAAATGGACCCGCACTCCAAGGTTTTTCATGAAAATAGTGTTATTCTTTATTCACAAATGCATATGCTTGGTAATAAATGTAGTCTATGCATGAACAAATTAAACTTTTGCGGGCATTACAATCAAATGGTGCAAGACCACTTTTGATTACAGAAATGACCAAAAGGCCACCCCCAGTGGAAAAGGTTCTTCACTCCTACTCCCATATGTAATAAAAGTCACAAAGTTTGCCCAGGAGCAGTAACTCATAGCAACCAATAAGATGCTTGCTTTTAAATAGGTGACCAGTAAATACATTCATCTATATGTGTATATATATGTGTGTGTGTGCAAAAAAAACACAAGCAAACAAGGAGGGAGGAATATGTATAAGGGGAGGGAACACTTGGGTCTGTCTCTATGAACTTCACAACATGGAGGGGATGGATGCTGCTGGAGAGCCTCAGGAAGTGGGTAGGAAATCTTGGAGCACCCTTAAAGGATTTTGGTACACTATTAGCAGACAACTGTTATAATGCCCATTGTGAAATTGGTGTTTTGATATGCTATAGATATAGAGCCACAAATATGGTCTTCAAAGGAAGTAACTTCCGTTTTTCCTATTTCTTCAGTAAACCTTCTGTTCATGGTTAAGAGCCACTGCTGGTCACTATGTGTAGAACAATATAGAGCACCATGGATTCCTTATTCTTCTAGTTCTGTGAAGGCCAGTGCTCTAACCAGAGAACCACTGGAAAGCTACCAGCAAGTAATTCCTTAAAGAAACGAATTTCCCACCAGTTTCAGTTTATTTACAATTCAACTGAGAGAAGACATTTTTCATACCTACTGATTTCCTATCAGGATTCTGTATGTAGATGCAAAGAAAATGTATTGTTGTATTTGAGGTTGCATTTTAGTCTTTATTTTCTTCAGGGCCTTATTTACAAAAAAAAAAATTAATTGGCTACTTTTGCAGGCCCCAATATTTGATGTGACATGCTCTGTTTAAGGTTTACTCATCAAATCATTTTGTAAAAAGCGTATTGGTCAATTTATGTGTGTTAGAGATTGCAGAGCAGTGGAAATAGATTCAATACAATATTTAGCTGGACTGGATGATATTTTCAGATGATTACATATGTTTCCAATTAGGTTTACTGACATCATTGGTGTAGACAAATGAAAACATTCATCAAAAAAGAGCCCTCACCGTTTGGGGTTAACGCAAAAACATTTGCATAGTTTGACAGGTTCTTGTGATCCACAGCAATCAATCATCAGTTAGCTGTTACTGATCTAGTACAACCCCAGTAATGAATGAATAATTCATCCTAGAAACCTATTATTATAGGACATTTATGCCTACAATAACCACCACATTCGCTTAGTTTTTTTTAGTGTGTGTTGACACTGCAAGAGTAATTAAAGACAATTACATTCCTAAAGCAACTGGAAAAGGTTTCACATGTTCCAAGAGTTATTAATATTCCAGAGATAATATCTACGGGCTGTGTGAGACAGAGCACACACACACACTTGCTTAATAAGCAGATTTGTCTCTGTTTTCATTTGAAACTTTCCTTCTCCCAAAGGCACAGTGATGTCTGTCTTATTTCATGAAGTTTATTAAAGACCTGGGACATTATTTACAAAGACCTACTATAAGTCTTATAAATCCTTTATCACAGAAAGAGTAATACAGGGGGAATAAAATAAATGATCATATTGCATGGAGTTAACAGTTTAAAATCCTCTGAGCAAATGCATATTTAAACAGTCAGCAGTATCCTGAGCGGAACCAGTATGGTGCATCTTGGAAGCACTGAAGATTTGAGCTTGAGTTCAACTTATTCTGGCTTGTTGAATAGATATTACAATGCAGAGACTGTGCTATATCTGTCAGACATGCTACTACCAAGTGTCTGTTTCTTCAGCATGTGTCGTCACTGGTCACTTCAGACTATTAACCTACTGTACATGTTCTTCGGTATTGCAGTTGAACAAGAGATTCACACATATTGTTTATACATAAACGTTGGCATATTTAAATACAAAACTGTAATATATTAACAGGCTTAACTCTTATACTTATGGGGGAAAAAAAATATTTAGCATTTTGAGTCACATATTTTACTCATAGCTAACTGAAATTACATATTTTCCACTATACAAACATGACTGGTTACATTACAGTGTTGGGAACAGGGCTGGAACAAGGGGTAGGCAGGGTAGGCATGTGCATACGTTTACCACCTTATGTTTGTGGTGCAGTGATGTGCAGTGGAATAAATATAGAGGCAAATTGCTGGGGGCCCGAGTCTGAATTGCTACTCCACTGGTGATGTCAGGGGTCAGTGATGTTGAGGGAGTGGGGCAGTGATGTCAGGGGCAGGCTGGTGGCATCTAGGGGGTGGGACTATGACATAAAAGGGTAGGACTACACTATATCCAAAGGTGACTGGTGCATTTCAACCTCTCTATTGGCTGAATTTGGTCTGAGTTTTGGAGCTCTGAAACCTGGACAGATAGTTTTGAGCCAGACAGACCCTACAGAAACTGGACTGTGCTGCTCTAAACCAGACAGGTGGCATGTGCTCAGGGGGCAGTTGAGGGCAGGCACAGCAAGTAAATGACAACCAAGGGGTTAGAGTGAGCGACAGTGGAGACAACAGTGGGCATTGGTACAAGCGGACAGGAGATGGTTGGACACCAATACTACTTGGGCCAGCTCTGGTTGGGTATCTCTACTAGACTTTTTAAAAGGTCCCAGTGAGGAGAGAAATCTAAAACCCTTCTTGCAGTTGTTGAGAAATCTTTTTGCGTAAATAACTGCGGCATCCTTTAATCCTCTAACAAGAATTATAAAACAGTATTAGGATGTTTATTGTTTGGGCCATGCAGATTATAATGCAAAGTGATCATAGCCAGCCTAGTCACCTCTTCTTCATCTTGGACAGTCTGTTTCCATAACAGAGAACCTCCAATTCCCTTTTTTATTTAGTCACTTCCGAACAACATAATGTTTATTTCAGAAATTGGAAACCAAAACCACATTGTACAAAGCAACTTCAACTGATTTCTGTTTTCGACAAATTAGGCTTACTTCTATTCTCTCTTCTTTTACCCTTTAGTATGTAATTTAACTTGTATGCGAACATATCAAAATACCTTTACATCTTTAAGTGTTTATTGATACTGAAAATACAAGGCGATTGTGCTACAGCTAGGTCTTCTAACTGAAAGAAGAAGACTTAGAAGACCTGTGCCAGCTTTGGACTGAGAATTAGATTATAACCTATGCAGAAAATACCAACTCACTGGTGCTGTCCTAAAACAATGTATTTTTCTTACTTGCTCAATAAAATCCTGGCCAATTTCTGAATAGACAACAGTTGGGTGGGTTATGAGAAAGCTTCCACATACAGGCCAATAATATAGTGAGTCACTCTGGAGGGATTGAGTTTGCAGGTTTTAATGTCCTGTGTATGGTTTAAAGAATACTTATCATAAAACAATGTGTTTCCCCCACAGGAGGTACAGTCTAAAAGGCTAACAGAGCTCAAACTGGTTGGGGAAACAATAATATTTTATCAAGAACATCACCCACCCAAGTTCTGTGCCACCTGCATTGGTGCCAGCGTGGTGCCAGTGCAGGTAACCATGTTGGGGCACTCATTTGTGCCTAATGAGAAAGTGCCCCATCTAGCAAGCACCCAAACCTGCTTCTTTCAGTACAACCACAGAATCTAGTCCATTCTTGTCGGGTATTGGGCAGAGCTCCAGACACTCTGTGTCTGTAAATTAGCCACCCATATAAATTGTTAGCTCTTTTGGCATGGAACTTCCTTCCACCTTTGTCAATTTTCCTTTATCTGTTCCCTTCTGCTTATCCTGTTAATCTAAGGGTAAATTGGCATTACAGCGCCATTCTAGTGTACACTAACAGCATGGGTTAACTTATGGTTGCTATATGTGGGCCTGTGTGGGATGCAGATTTAGCAATTTACTAATGAATTTAGTTCTAATTCAATAGACTGGAGAGCTATGAATAATAATACCGATCAGTGCCATCCCATCCACAAGTACATGTCTGTCACAGCCTTAAAAGGCTGCTTGCTATGAGGTGCCACTATGCTTATCTGCAGGGAAGAGCTGTTTTATTAGAGATACGGTATTAATAGCACAGCAAGCAGAAGAATGTTCATCTTCCTAATTATCACACTCGTTTAAATATTTCACTGGGTATCAAAACTCCAGAGGACTTGCCCCAGCCTTCTCATTCTCTGACTGGAGGACAGACCCGGCACTCTCCGACACCCAGGTGAGGATTGTTATTACTTTGACAGCAAATAAACAGTGTCATGGAGTTGAACTTTTGTAGTTTAACATACCTGCTACTGAGGGTAACAACATTATTGTTTAAAAAAACTGTTATTTTATTGCATTGTTGTTACAGAATTAATAAGGATTTACAACAGGGTCTAGACTGCACTCATGCCACCAAAGCCAGACGGTGCTGTGGAATATTGCGATTTGTAGTTCAGGAATAGCTGGAGAGCCACAAGTTACTCATTGGTTCATTGTTGCAGGGGCATTTCAAAGCACAAACTACAAACAGGATGCCCTTAAACTTTTAGAGGCAACTTAGAGGCGGTTCACTTTAAAAAGTACCCTTGCTGCTCATGGTAATAAGAAATACTAACTTTAAAGGGAAAATCCACTTAAATTGCTTTACATAATAAAAACAAAGTTATTCTAATCAACTTGTCAATATACATTAAACATTGTCAATAATTGTAGTGTTATTATTCTTGTACTGTCTCTCTCTATTCTCTGCACTGCTGCTTCTGACTTTTGAAATTATATTAAAGTGCATATAAAACACTGGATTATTGGCTGGAGGACAGCTGACTTTTGCTGCATTGTTTGAAGAAGTAATGAGTAGTAATGACCAAATTTGCCCTGGTTCGCTTTGCCGAAAATATTAGCGAAACAGCAACATTTTTCAAAAATGCAAAGGTAATTTAAAGGTAATCTTCCCCCCCTTATTGGCTGTCTGAATTGTAAAAGTTTATGTTTTTAAAAACAACTTTCCTTACTGTCAGGAAACTTGAAATGTTAAATAAATCTGCCCCATGTAAAACTTTTACTCATCCAGAGGAACTAGCCAATATTGATATTTAAAAGGTGTCCATCATATAATTTAATGCTTTATTATACTTGAACAGTAAATGGAAATACAGAAGCAGGGCACTATACAATACATTCTGGCAACTCAGTCATAAAATGCTCCTCTAAAACCCCCATAAATGTGTTCAAACTCTCCACAACTTGCCAAATTTTGTAAAATGGACATGGTATTTAGGAGATGTGGCCACAAAATAGGCATGGTCAAAATACATTTCTCCGTGCAGAATAACTTTTTGTTCCTATTTCTATCCCCTGTCAAATGTTGGCAGGTATGGTATAGAACAGTGATCCCCAACCAGTGCCTCCTGAGCAACGTGTTGCTCACCAATCCCTTGGATGTTGCTCCCAGTGGCAATGTTGCTTATTTTTGGATTCCTGGCTTGGAGGCAAGTTTTGGTTGCATAAAACCAGATATACTGCTCAACAGGCCATTCTGTAGGCTACCAGTCCACACAGGAGCTACCAGATAGCCAACTCCAGCCCTTATTTGGCACCCATGGAATGTTTTTCATGCTTGTGTTGCTCCTCAACTCATTTTACATTTGAATGTGGCTCATGGGTAAAAATGGTTGTGGACCCATGGTAAAGAAACTGTGACCATTGCAAAGACCCTTTAGAATACTCAAATACCCAAATGGTTCAGGAGATTAAATCTAATAATTCCCTTTAGTGCAATGTCTTTCATGTTCTCTATTGTTCCTCAGTGTGACAGATAAAACAAAAAATGGTGCAGAGATAAAAGGGAGGGCAGTGCCACATTACAAGATTAGCAATAAGGTGGGCCAAGATACAGAGGGGGCACTGTTTTGGAAGACAGAAAAAAAACTTGTCTTGAAAAGTAACCCAGAGCCTGTCAGAATTCTTTAGAGATTGTGTTGCAAGGATAATGACCAGCTAACGAACATAAAGGGAATTGGCTAGTTGAGGTTTGTGATTATAATTAAGATGGGAAATAGCAAAGGGGCTAGTTTACTTCCCTTATTTCGTTTTACAAATCTTTTTTTAATGCTAAAAAACTTGGTTTTTTTTGATTACTTTAAACCATGACAAATGTGTGATTTGCTAAGTGTTAAAACCACAAAAAACTCTAATACAGAAGTTTGCCATCTAAGGGGACAATTTACTAACAATCAAATTTGTATTTTGTTCATGAATGTCTAACAGTTCGTGTTTTTCCTATATTTCTCTAAAACTGTAAAAATTTGCGATTTATTAAGAGTAAAAACCACTGAAAAACTCTAATACAAAACTTCACCTAGTCAAGGTCCTATAGAAGTCAATGGGAGCTGAGTTGATCCTATTGTACCAGTTTAAAGTTTATCTGTCATCCAGATATAAAAAGCTGTATAATAAAAATCTCAGCTGTCAATCAAATATTGCTTGCCCCTCCTCTATGCCTTACGCATAGAGGCGGGCCAAGCAATTACTTTCACTTTCCATTCAGCACTTACTTGATGTCACTGCTCTCCCCACATTCCCCCAGTTCTCTTAACAGTTTAATTGTGTAACCAGTGCATGGGGATGGACATCAGGTCCCCCATTCTGGTGCACAAACAAGATTCTGAGATGATGCAAGGCTTGTCTTAATAACAGTGTCCACAAAATGGCTCATGTCTACTTGCTATAATTATGAATTCCCAGACTGATGGAAACAAGATTCAAATAATTTATTTGGTGTAATTAAAGTTTATTTTGCTTGACGAACATGATAAAATAGGATCATTTTTTGTGTGACGGGTCCCCTTTAAAACATTTAGAGGTTTTCATATTTTTATTCGCTAGTAAATGTCTAGCTAGTAAATGTTTTAGAGGTATTTGTATAACGTTCAGCTTTCTATATTTAAATCTTCTAATAAATTCCATGGGATTTGTGGTTTTAGAGAAAGAAAGTTTATTTGTGGTTTCATATACCTCTAAAACCACTAAAATAAGACATGATAAATAGGCCTCCACATGCTGTCAAGGTCACAGAGAGGTCAGTGGGAGCTGTCCTTATCCAATTGTAACATTTTTCTATAGTTTCATAGTTTTTTTCGCTATTAATTGCTGAACAAATTTGAGGAATGAGAGGTTTTTGTTTTGTATTTCTGGGTCGTCCTGCATTTTTGTTGTTGTTCATGCTTTTTAGATTTGGATCTGTCAATAAATTAGATGGCATTCATGGTTTTAGAGAAAATTCATTTTATCCTGGGTTTAAAAACCTCTAAAATCACTGAAATGAGAATTTGATAAATAGGCCTCCAAGTGTCTGCAGTTGCACTACCACTGTACTGAGCAGCAGCACATTCATTTGTGGGGTTACTGCACTAATCTGTATTGTAATAGTGGCACCAGGCAGTGCCTAACTAGAGGTTATTGGGCCCCACAGCAAATAAATTTTAGGCTATACAGAGTGTGTACTGTATTACCAATATATATTGAAACCAGGGCCTAATGGGGCCCCCTATACCTCCTGCAGCCAAAGGGTCTGCTACCTCTGTAGTTACACCCCTTGCACCAGGCTTCTCATAAAACAGATTTGAGCTCAGCTACATGGATAGTTGCAACCCAGTATGATCCAATAGTCAATTTCAGATGCAGATTTCAACAGACAGCAAATACCTGCAAACAAGCAGACTAAACCTCACTTCATTCATTTTCAACTCTGATGACTTCAAAAAAGTAATTTCATTTTTTTAATCACTAAAAAATGTGGCCAAATTTTACATTTAAATGTACATATATGTACAGCTTTATGACACAATGGTTGCAATCAATTCAATGTTCTGAAAAAAAAGAAACAAACTAAAATGTTTACTATTTTATATAGTATATACTGGATATATAATAGTAATACACAAAAGCCATGAATATCTTGTAAATTATATCCTTATATACGGTGAGTAGTGATGTCATCTGTTATAAACGGTGAATAGTGATGTCATTTCTGTTACATGACTCACTGAAACTTGTGTATTATAATAAATAAATTACCCCCAGTTGCAAAATATGAGGATATTAAAAGTAACCTTCGGCCTTGTGTTTTTATATGGTCATGAAACTCCTCGGTAACTTATAATATCCTTATAATCTACAAGAGGGGGTACTTTATTCACTATATAATAGTTGCTTTTCTGAAAATGTCATTTATAAAAGAGAACTATAATACAGCTACTATAACATATGAAAGCAATGTACTGGATCTTTCTGTAATTTAGATCGTTGTTATCTTTAAATTAACTTTTAGTATGATGTAGAGAGTGATATTCTGATACAAATTGCAATTTGTTTTCATGTTTCATTCTATGTGGTTTTTGGGTTATTTAGCTTTTTATTCAGCAGCTCTTCAGTTTGCAATTTCAGAAATCCTGTTGTTAGACCCCAAATTACCCTAGCAACCATGCATTGATTTGAATAATAGACTGGAATATGAATAGGAAAGGGCTTGAATAGATAGCTGAGTAATAAAAAGAAGCAATAACAATACATTTGTAGCCTTGAAATCTGAAAAGAATCAGAAGAAGAAGGCAAATAATTCAAAAACGTAATAAGAAAAGATATAGGACAATTGAAAAGTTGATTAGAATTAACCATTCTATAACATACTAAAAGTGAACTTTAAGGTGAACCACCCCTTTAAGTCTTATGAAAAATTAATAATTAATTAAACTCAATAGGATTTTTTGCCTCCAATAATGATTAATTATGTCTTAGCTGGGATCAAATACAAGGTACAGAGAAAAAGGAAATCATTTTTAAAAATGTGAATTATTTGATTAAAATGGACACTATGGGAGATGGCTTTCACCAAATTCTGAGCCTTCTGGAAAATGGGTTTCCGAGTAACAGATCCCATACATGTACTTGTCTTCATGGCAAAGTACAAATTAGAGTTCTTAGAATATTCAAAACAGATCCCAGTTATGTGCTGTGAGCCTGAAATGAAGTATATCTCGTTAGAGAGAAGGAACATTTTTGCAATGATTTTATTTAAATTATGTTTTTAATCATTTACTTTTGACACCTACATTTCTTGATTATATAATTGTAAAAATTACTTTACAGAGTTTCCATCAGTTCTGGAACCTTGGTAAACTGCAGGTAATGTTAATTGGCAATGCCCAGCACAGTACAATACATGCCACTTTCTAAAGGGTATTGAAATTGCATGTCATGTTGCACTGCATTAAGATAGATTTCCCCCCTCTCTTTATACATTGATCCCTTTGTTTCACTTGGTGACAGCATAAACTGTTCTTTCACCTGCTACTGCAGTCACTTCTTGCCTACACCTTGACTAGTGTGAACCACAGTTCTGCTACAGAATGATCTATGGAGAGAATTAATTATGGCTGCACCTTGTTTGAGATGGGCAGTAATTCACATCATAAGGATGCCAGCATTATGTCAATTCAGTCTTTAGTTGATGGTTGTGTTAATGATTTACAGAATAAGGCAAGAGTGGGCCTGCTTCCAAAGGAATCCATGATGTTTGTGTTATGCTACCATGTTTACATTAAACAAAGGTTGTATACAGTGTTTGAGATATGTAACGCAATTTGAAAAATTCTAATACAAAAAGGAAAAGAAAGGCTAATTTCCCAAGTAGTAAAGCATTATCCAAATCATTATCCAAAAAGCAATTTATTATTATGAATCAATAAGCCAGAAAAAAATGTAAAATACCCTAAAATACCCTCTTATGGAAGGGCCCCTCATCTTAAAGGAGAAGGAAAGCTACAGAGGCATTTTATTGCCAATAGATTAGCTGCAATAGTGCAAGCTAGAATGCTATATTTATTCTGCAGAATATTTTACCATACCTGAGTAAAAAGCTCTAGAAACTCTCTGTTTGTTTAGAATAGGAGCTGCAGTATTAATGTGGTGTGACATCACTTCCTGCCTGAGTCTCTCCCTGCTCTGAGCTCAGATTACAGTAGAGAAGGGAGGGGTGGGGGGAGAGGAGCAAACTGAGCATGCTCTTGCCCAGGGCAATGAGGTTTAAGCTGAAGGCAGGAAGTCTGATACAGAAGCCCATGTGTACACAATAGAAGGAAAGAAATGCTGTGTTTCTTTTGACAGAGGACTCAGAGCAGCATTACTTTGGGGGTTTACTGGTATATTTAGATGGACCTTTCTGATAAGGCTTACTTAGTTTTAACCTTTCCTTCTCCTTTAAATCAGTTCAATAAACCACTTCACAAATGATTCGTGGAAACTGCAAAAATGTGTACATTCAACATTTTTACCTTCTATTGTTTGGTTTAGCTCAGGCATGTCCAAAGTCAGGCCCGGGGGCCAAATGCGGCCCGTCTTCAAATTTACAACGTCCCTCAGCCTCCATCATAAAATTAATAATAATGCGGCCCGCCAGCACAGTGCAATCAGGAATCGCAAAGCAGAAGCAGTAATATTTTGGGCACATTAGTGAAAGGATCTGCCACTTGGTCTATACTGCTGCCTGTGTGCTGAAGGTGTTAGCAATAGACACGTACTGGCATGTACTGATGCACCGCTCTCACATACTTCTTTAGGGCTGAAGGTGTCAATAGATGTACTGACGTGCCAGTACAGTGAACTACATGCCAGTACGTGTCTATAGCTAACACCTTCAGCACACAGGCAGCAGTATAGACCAAGTGGCAGATCATTTCACTAATGTGCCCAAATATTACTTCTACGGCTACTCGATTCCTTGTTTAAATGAGTTAAATGATTTTAAGAATGGCATGCTGAATGGTCGGCACCCACACATTTTCACCTCACCAAATCTGGCCCTCATTGCAAAAAGTTTGGACACCCCTGATTTAGATCTATTTTTCTCTCCATCTCTGTTGCTGAAATGTATACAAGTTTTACCTTGCAGCAGATTTGTACGCAATAACATGTAATTCAGTACAGAAGAATAATTATCTTTTGCACCAATCACGTTTTGGGGCACGTCCCTTCATCATGCATCATAATTCTCTGCTATGACTACACAAGATATGAAATAAATGTATCTTGTTTCCTTTGATGTTAAATTACCAAATCCATTACTCACTTTTCTACAGAACCACCGAGGCATCTCGTTCCAAGCACTGCTTTATTTCATATTTCCAGGCTGGATACATTGTCATCTTGGGACAGCATCTTATTAATATGCATTGACTCACAGACAGCACTGCTGCATGAAACACTTGCCTCCCTTAACTAACGTGAGCTTTTAAAATGACCCCAGTATAGAAAGAACATGTAAGGAACATCTTTCAGACGCAGATAAACAGAACAGAAAGCATTCGACTTGGTGGTACTTCTTCATCCCTAATACTATAAAATGTACAGGCCCATACAGAAAACACTCAACCCCAGCCAATTTCTTTTAGTTACTTCCTCAGCACAATTTGTGCAGTGCTTTGAAGTTTAAGAGGCATACTGTATTGTATTTGTATAAATACTTTTATCTCTTGCATCACAGAAAGCAAAGTATGCTTGAGTCCATTCTTACTGACAGTACTGTTCCTGTTTGCTTAATGTGCTGCTATAATTTGTTATTATTTCATTAGCAAGGCTAAAATTAAAGTTACCGCTCCACAGCAAGAGGGAGACCCAGTCAATCTCAGGGTATCAACCTAGGGACATCATAAAAATCTCACAACACACAGTGATAATGTAATTTGCCAATTTCAGGGAAGTAAATGAAAACCAGGCTTCCTTACTCCCCAGTTCTGTATTTTTTTCAGTTTCAACAGTATTCAGTAATCATAGTTTTAATTTTGACACTACTGATCTCTCAAATTGACACATCAAATGCTGGCTCTAGGCAAACTTACCAGTCCCCAGTGCAGGACCGGATCCACATATCGGGCACCCCTAGGCCTGTTGTCACTCGTCACCCCTGCCCCCCCTTCACGTGTGCACATGTACAAATCTCCTTTGAAGCTTCCGGAGCACTGGGGATTGCACTTGAGAAATGTTAAAAACGATCAAATCTCCTGCACATCCCCAGTCGTGTGAACCAATGCGGATGCGGCTGGGTGGCGTGCAGCCCCTAAAATCCTGCTGCCCTAGGCCTGGGCTTTTGTGGCCTTTCAACAAATCGAGGCCTGTCCCCATGATGTTAAAGAAGGAAGGTGATTTGTTGTGTCTTAGAGCAAATATGACATGTGTTTATCTGAAAGTTTCCCACCTACATAAAAAGAAACCACATGCAAGTGCAGGAGCACTAAGGGTGCAAAATAGCTCTTCTTAATGGTCATGAACAGAGCCCTGAAAATAATTCTCTGTGTGGCAAGTCTCGCAACTGCCTCCTTACAATGTAACACACAATACTTGTTTATAAATGCATACAAAGGCTACTCCATTTATATAGTGAATAAAGTACTATTGTAAAGGCGAGTGTTTTTATGTTTGTCATGGAACTCTGAGGTGATTTCTAATATCCTCATATTTTGCAACAGGGGGTATTTATTATAATACACAAGTTTCAATGAGTCATGTGAAGGACAACACTAAGCTCCAATTATAACCAATGACATCACTAAGCACCGTTTATAAGGATATACTTTACAGGACATTCATGACTTTTGTGTATTATAAAGATATAAACTGGAGAGCAGCTGGAGTAGAAATGATTGCCAGTTATAATCTTAATTATTAGCAAATATTCTGTAAAGTTAGCATTGAAAACTACTTTTCCATCTATCTATGGCACAAAGCCCAACTCTTTGTTATACACAGCCTGCAATATAGAAGGGCAGAATGTTTTCAAATGCTTCAAATTTATATAAAGTATCAGCATATTAGTTATAAACAGTCTGTAACCTGGGTTCCAAGTATGGACGGTAAGTAGAGACAAGCTGAGATTATTAAGGAGACAAAAAGTTAAAATCACTGGGCACATGCTTCTGAATGCTAAAAACGACATAGGCCCAGGGTACTTCTGTAAGAGTGCCACATTGCAATCTTCTTCCACGGTTTTCTCTGCAACTCTGGGCCAGTGCATATGTGCAGCAGAGAAGTAGTTTCTTTGCTCTTAAGTTCACTTTTCAATCAATGCGCATGCGCACCCAAACGTAGGAAAAAATCCAGAAGAAGATTGCAGTGTAGCACTCATGCAGTACAGGAGCACCAGCCAGTGGTCTCGAGAAATAAGAATCATTGAGGGGTGTCTACTATTTTGGTACCCTACAGTGATGATCTCTTTCCTTCTCCTTTAAAGAATACATTCTGACCAGGATTTCCACCAGAGGTGCTCACAAGTAGCTGACTAATTTTAGAAAGCTCTTGTTAGAACTGTATGTCAGTTCTTTGTGTCTTGTGGGTCACAGCCTGGAAAGCTCAATAAGGGTCATTGTGTTATAATAGACGGAGTTAGCAGGACCTGGTGGAGATATTACAATAAAGAGAGATAAAACAAGAGGAGACGTGATTCTAAATTTAGCAGTATGTACATGTCTGAGAAGCCAAGGAGGTGTTTGATGAAGCTAGTGCAGATCTCATGAGAGAGAGAGAGGGGGGGGGATAGGGACATAGTGATTTGGAAACTAAGCAGAGTTTAGAGAATATGAGCTTAAGGGAGTTACTACTGGTGGGAATAGAAAAATCATAACACAGAGGAGGATGTCAGTGAAAAGAGCTTAGAGCCGTGGTCCCCAACCAGTGGCTTGTGAGCAACATGTTGCTCGCCAAATCATTAGATACTGCTATTTTTGAACTACTGGCTTGAAGGCAAGTTTAGTTGCATACAAACCATGTGTTCTGCAAAACAAAGCTTTCTGTAGACTGCCAGTCCACATAGAGACTATCAATAGCCAATCACAGTCCTTATTTGGCACCCCCAGAAATGTTTTGCATGCTTATGTTGATTTTCTACATTTTTTACATGAATTTTTCTCACTGGGGACAAAGGGTGTGGACCTCTGGCTTAGAGACAGCAGGGATGGAAAGGAATCTGAAAGCCAAGCAGAAAAGTTGTCAAAAAAGTGAGAGCATAGTCCAAAAGGTACATACTGTATATGGCAGCAATGCAAATAGAGACAGAGGAGAAGAGATGAATTGAACTTCAAAGGAAGGAAATAATAATGATGGAGATGATGGAAGAACTATAAATGTGTAGTGGGGAGAGAAGGTATCCGTCACCACCTCCTACACTGTCTCTTACTCTGGACACATGACTGAGGTGTAGCCCCACAGGATAGCACAGCAGCTGAGGCAGTATTTAAAGAAGAAAGCTATGTTTCAGAGCAAGCAGATTCAAGAAATTGGTAATGTGAAGATCATGGGCAGAGGTAACTTTGTTTCAGAAAGAATGGGTTTTCCAGAGAGAAAACAGTGTTTTTGGGAAAGAGGGTAAAAGTAAGCAGATTTCTAAGTTCATGGTTACATGGGGGGGGGGAGAATAACTTGGCTGTGACAAATAAGGGATTGGATAGGAGTGCGGGTTGGGGAAATGTCCTCACATGACACAAATAAGGTAAGGAAATGTTGATGAAATAGGAAAAATGTTACTCATTCAGACACAGGCTAGGTAGTGGTATGGCTGCAAAACACCAGAGAGCCCTATATATTGTGCATGGACCGTATGGGGCGCAATTTTCCACTACTTAATGCTTTAACACCTGCACCTGGAGCAAAAGTAAATTTGGTTTTACATGTCTAGCTCTATTTCAGTTTCAAGATGGAGACAAAAAACCTACTGATTTTTTTCCTACTTTTTTTTCCTTTTTTTTATATTAGTTGACATTTTGGAAGAACACTGTGCATGTTTACAGCAAGAGATAAGCACTATTGTGACTAGTAAAATCCTAATATCCTGCTCTTATTCTGCACCCCCTTCCTACTAAATGCATTGAACAATAAGAAATAGAATAATTTCATGATAAATATAATCTATGTTGTCACCACTTCTTTTAGACCCAAATCCTCTAACTTTTCTTTTTAGACAATCAGGTCAGCAACAATTAAAAACATTTTGATACCCCTAAAAAATATTTTTTCAAGGGTAGTTTCAGTAAAAATTTGAATTTTTCAAGATAAACAAAAACTAACATTTATTGAGATTTATTATGCAAAAAGCTGAAATCCGAAAATACTCCAGCTAAAACCTGTCAAGGTCATGTAGAAGCCAATGGCAAAGGTCACTTGAACCATCTGAAGATGTTTTTAGCCTGCATGATTTTCGGGTTTGTTTCGGTGGTTTGCACTTGAAAACCTGATTAATTCAAGCTAATCCACTTTTTTTTCACCAATAATTTGATCAGAGTATTCGAGTATTTCCCCCTAATTGCATTCATTCAAGTCTTTTACATTTAAGGTTTTTCATGAATAAGCAAACATGTGAGTTGTGAGTTTATTCGAGGTAGAAAAAACTCACAAACTCGACCTTTGATAAATAACCCCCTTTATTAAAAAGAACATTTTATGGGTTTTTCAAAATTTAAATGTTTCTAGTAGCTAAGGCTACTGTAGCCTTAATATTATTTGCTTGGGCACAGATTCACATATTTACTTATTAATTTGGGGTACTATTAACTTCTATTTTCTATAACTTTATTTACTATGGTAGACGCAATGAACTCTATTTAGGTTGTTTGTAAAGTAGGCAAAGCAGATATAATTAGTTTTCTTTGAAATATACAGTATATAATGTAAATATCTTAAACCAAGTTTCACTGACCAGCCTAAATTGTTGCGGCAAAGTATATAATCAGTGTGTCCTGCAATATAGGTTTCTAATAAATGTAACTGTGGTGCTTGAGTTTAAGTTTAACATTCTAATTTCTTTGATGGCAAAAAAATCTACTTCTAAAATAAACACAGAGGTGCATGCCAAGTCCAACTCATCATTCCCAGTTTTACCAACTTCTTATACATGCAGCTGAGAGTTTTTAGAAGTCATTAGCGTGTCTACTGCCCAGTACAGCGTGGCTTTATATACACACAGTACAATGCATGCACGGAAGCTTGAGCAGCTGCCAACTGGAGCAGATCATAAATTAAAATTAGGTGTGGAAAATAGTTTTAGCTTCAAAAACACAGAGACTGAATGGATGTGAATCTCTTTTGAGGATAACATTCTAAAACAGTATAAATTCAATAAAGCCCTTTCACAAGCCATGCACATTGCAGCTATTGTGATTTTTCATTCAATCGGTTTCAAAGGGGCGTTATCACGAAAATAACATTTTATTATAAGCAATATAATACATTTTCTAAATATTATCAGATAAAAGTCTAGATGCTCTTTGCTATCCCACGCTCAGCAATCTTTCTCTCTAAATGTAGCTTTGTGTTTGAGTAGGTTATATTTAGGATAAATACATTTGTTGTGTTGATCCCTTTGCTTGATGATACAGTACATCTACTCCAACACAAAGCTTCATGTAGAGAGACAGATTGCAGTGAGCATTATATTATTATATTTAGAAAATGATAATAATACCCAAATTTTGCTCGGAGTATGCTTTATAAACAAATATTATATAATAATGACTATACACAGATCTTATTTGCCTGACTGTTCAAATAATTCCATGTGCAAATTTTGTTCTTGGTACCAACAACTACTACTAAGTGGCACAGGCTTCCATCTACTTTATTTATATCTACTGGGTACATAGAGATAAGCAAAGTCTTTCAACAGGTTCGGCAATTTGGCTAACTGTTTTGCTTTCAACAGGTTTGGCAATTTGGCTAACTGTTTTGTTTATGTACCTCAGGGGATCAAACATTTTTCCATTATTAACCATTCTTGGATCATATTCAAAAGACCAGGTGAAATATGTAAATATTTATCTTTGTGCCACTTACAGTATGTGTAGCTATTCAGTTTTATCATATACACAGTTCTACTAGTACATTGAGATCTTTAATTCTGTGTAGGAGGCTGACTCCTATCCATCCTCTTGCTCTAAGCTAGCTTCTCAATGTAATACATTCTGGTCTGGGTCACAGTGACATCCACTGGTGATTGCATAATGTTGAGCAACACTTCAGATGTTTGTTCGACTAGCTGCAATACCTTCAGCACTTGCCTGTGCAAAATGTTACCAACACAACATAATGTGGGTTTCAATGAAATACAGTTAAAAATACAAAAACATGTATTAGGACAAGAGAGACAAAAAGCCTAACGCATTTCGTGCCAGCTGGGGCACTTACTCACAGTGATTATTTGTCCATTCTGCATGTTTATTATATAGAGAGTAGTTAAAATGTCCTATTAATTCCAGGAAAGCCTATAAATGTCTCTTGCATTAAGGCAGAATGTCAGGTACCTATTCTTGGCTGCTGACCTGGGTAAATGTGTTCTAGGATTAGGACTGGCATTCTATACAGTATCTGTTTAAAAGGCCATTTGCTGTGCCACGGGGGGGGGGGGGTCTGAATCAATAGAAGGAAAAATTCCAGCACAGACATTATCTTAAAAATATTTTTTAAAAATTCACAAAGCCACAACCTGAGAAAGAGTGAAAGTGTTGGATGGCAGATGCAGGGAGCCTGTAAGAGTGAGAGTGCGTGATGCTTTTGTCTCCTTATATGGTAAAATGATAGGAAGGGGGTTTCACTGGGCTGTGAAGGCAGCCGCTTTCCATACAATCCAGGATGCAGAGCTAAGATCAGACTGTTGGGATTGTGCAGTGACACTGTCACAGCTGGCCAGGCCAAACTCTGCGCCCCTACAGCTGCATGTGCAGCGCTTCTTCTGAGATCAGTAAGTAGTCCCCTCACCTTGATTATTGTAAGCTGTGGGCAGTACCATCCTGTGTGCCAAAGCTTCCAGTGTGTGCACGTGCTTGTAGCAGCAGCAATGCCATAGCAGGGCTTACAGGGTACTCAGGTAGGTACAGGAGGGATGTAAGACTAGGAAACATGGCTGTTCATATTATGCAGGCCTTACCTACTGATGCAGAAGTGAGAGAATCCACGTGCTACTATTTTCTTTACTAGTAACACTGGTGGCTTTATTCGAAGTTATACAAGATAGTAATGAAAAAAAACCTCAGAGAAATTCAGGTCTCAGTCACATTTTTATATATTTCACAACTTAATGATACCATTTGGGATTTAAAGGGAAGTTATACCTAAAAGTACCATTTTGTCAAGTGATATAAAATGTAATGCTAAGCTACTTTCCAATATACATTAATTCATGAAGTGATTAATAGTTTTAACTTATTTGTTTATTTTAACTGATAGCAGTCATTGTTTGTATCTTTCTGCACTGCTGCTTGAAAGAATGTAGCGGAGGGTCAGACTCGCATGCTTCTTCATAGGTCTGTCAATCAGTTGGCTCATGCTACACTCTTTCAGAAGTCAGAAGCACCAGGATAGAAAATGGCCAGATACTGCTTTCAGTAGCAGTTATATTTACAAGCAACTTTAAAACCCTTGACATTTGCAATTAATATATGCAGGTTATGGGACCTGTTTTCAGAATGATTGGAACCTGGGGGTTTTCGGAAAATGGATGATTTAGTATGTTGGATCTTTATACCTTAAGTCTACTAGAAAATCATTTAAACATTAAAACACACTGGTTTTGCTTTCAATAAGAATTCATTACATATAAGTTTGGACCACGTACTAAACACGATACTATTTTATTATTACAGAGGAAAAGGAAATATTTTTTTAAAATTTGGATTTTTTGGATAAAATTGTGTCTATGGGAGATGGCCTTTCCATAATTCAGAGCTTTCGGAATAACGGATCCCATGCCTGTATATTGGAAAGTTGCTTAGAATTGCCTTTTTCATAAGGCAAAATGGATTTTGGGTTAACATCAGTTTTAAGTCAGGAAGGAACAGGTCTATTTGGGTTTAATATATTGTACCTTCATTGCTCTCTGTGACAATAAGTTTAACGGGGCTAGGGAAAGCTGTACTTGTTTTCCTGGAGAGACCTAACCCTGCCTTGCTCCTAGCCTGAGGAATTTTCATGTACTTTCTGAGGAAATATTTATTGGATATCTGCATAGTTAGACAATAGCATGTTGTAGTTATACGTATATATGCACCATATATATTGTACACACTTTTAAGATTACATATGTTTATAAATGGGACCAATAAAAGTTACATTTTAATTATTACAAAGGGACTATCCTTCTCCTTTGAAGCTTAGCGGGAAGGTGCAATAATTTGGTTTCTTTGTGAGTCCTCGTGTGTGTAGGGTTTTTGGAACTGTTGCAAAATAAATAAGCTAATGTTGTGTTGTTTCATTGGAACAAATGATAGATAGATAGATAGATAGATAGATAGATAGATAGATAGATAGATAAATAGATAGATAGATAGAAAGATAGATAGATAGATAGATAGATAATAGATAGATAGATAGATAGATAGATAGATAGGCAGAAAAAAATACATATATACTGACTCGTAGATGATGGAAATATAGATATACAGGCATAGATAAAGATGACAGACAGACAGATATAAAATGATTGAAAGACAGGACGACAAACAGATAGATAGATAGATAGATGATAGATAGATAGATAGATAGATTGACAGATAGACTGATAATAAATAAAACAATACACAGAGATGTATATAGACTGTTAAAACTATTAGAAAGAAACTAGCAGTTAGAAAGGCACATAGAATATAGAATAGAAAAAAAATGAAAAGAGGAGAGATAGTTAGTTGTCTAGCTAGCTAGCTAGACAATAAATAGATAGATAGACAATAAATATATAATTATTCTTATTGACAGAGGTGTGAAACATTTTATAATTTTGGATAATGCTTGTCAGTAGTAATAGTGAAATTTAATTGCACTGAATATTGATTGGTTCCAGCCCACCAACTCATGCTACCTGAGCTGTTTCCCATAAGCTACCCCACGTCTCATACTGCCAACTCTTCTTAATGGGTCCTTGCTGCCCCCCAACAGCAAAAAGCACCACCTACCATTATGCCACTGGATAAGAGAAGAGAAACTTATATTTCCTGTATATTTTTGTCAGGGAATGGCTACAAAGCTTGCATTGTACAGTCCTACCTTAAACTGAATTTTGGAATGTCTGAGTGTCAGATAACATACCATAATAATGGAACACTAGATTTTTTTTGGACTGAAGCAGCCAGGCTACTCCTTGTATTTTACTTTCAATGAAATGAACCAGAAAAAAAAGGCAAAAACAACAATAAAAAAACAATGTCATTTTCTTTAGGGATGATTGGGATGATTTGTTAGAATACATCTTGTTCCAAACCTATCCCTGTGGGGTCCCTAAAGAGAACTATCAAATTGCATCATAAATTATGACACCGATTATGTAGCTCCTGAAAACTCTGAACCAAATTCCACAGTCTCATTAGTTACATGGAGCAGCAGGATGTTTCCCCCCATCTAAATTTTGAACCAGATAAATGTGCCAGAACTCATTGGTTAGATTTTCTAAATTACAGTCTGGGGCAGAATGGATTTTGATAAGGTAGAAAAACACTTTGTCTAAGGATTGCACAATGGACACTAAATTGTATTATAGGTGATCCATCTGCAAGGATCCCAAAGCTCTGGTTGTCTGGCTGACAATTGGTCCAGATCTGTGCATAATGTGGTAATGTGCTAGAGGTTACAAAGCTTACATCAGGTCTAGTACCCAATAGCAGCAAATACACAAATATCCTTTATCAATTACCTGTTGGGAAGAAAACACATTACAGGGAACAAGATCTGGTGCAAATGTTGGGTCTTTTATTATATCACACCTTTATTAATGTCAAGTTAAATTGGCAGCTTTTGGATGGCAGAGTCAGTAGACATGATTGTAATACAACCAAGTGCCACCAACAGTTTATTACAGTTTATTAACACAAATGATGGGCTAGGAGCTGGGGAGTGGATTATTATACAGGTCTCTACATTTCTCTTTGCAGTAGGAATGAGCACATTCCTGCATATTCCAAGAGAAAGAAGAAACTATAGAAACAAAACTATGCTCATTGCGCAATATTCTATTAAAAAAACACTGAACAATCTGTTTTAATTTAACAGAACACATAAGCAGAGCACATTTTAGGCAGAAGCTTAGAAGACCTTAGAAACAGATTGCTCGTCAAACTGGATGTTTCATGCTGAAGAAATGATTTAACATTTTATATAAGTAATTTATATAATTCTGTTTTTGTCTATGGTCTAAGTTTTGTTCATATTTATTCTAATACATTTCATTTACAATGTTCCTGTACAGACTAAAGACAAAAGGGCTAATTAATGACCACAATGTGCAAAGTGTTTGGAATACAATTGCTATGTTTTTTACCCACAGTGCAAAGTTTATTTCCCCACAATTCCAGCATCATTGCAGCTGAGCATTGTGTTCATGGCAATTATGTCCGATGCATAAACAACAAACATGGTTGCCTAATCATATTTTGTGATATGAATGAATCCTGAATTCTTTTTGAAAGATTAGGCTAAATATGGAACCAAATCCAACCCCTAATTTGCATATGCAAATGAAAATTATGGCATAGAATGACCAATTGTAAAAAAAAGTTGTGTGACGAAAAGACTTGATTTTGGATTTGGTTTGGCCTGGCACTTGGATTCACATGAATCCTGCTAAAAAAGGCTGAATCCCAGCCGAATCTTACAATCAGTGCATCCCTAAATGATTAGTTAATCAGGTGGCTGTGTTGCTAGTAGTGAAGGTGTCACTTCTAGTGTTCACCATTAAAAAAGCATTGGCATTCTTTGGGTGCAAGTCTGTTGCACTAATTAATGCAGTTGACTGTCTGAACCCTTGATCTTAGCTCCAGGATTCCCTTGCAGCAAAAGGTGCACAATTTGAAACAAAAGGGCGCTCAGCACATCAACCGTGCTAATGAACAGCATGAAAATATGCACAGTTGTGTACATCTGAGTTCAGCTGCACTTGCATTTGTAAATGAGCCCTATAGTCTAGGCCCTATGATCTGAATGGCAACTATTTAAAGCAAAGGCACTATTATCTCTGAAAATGGAGCCGATGAGCACATAACTAGTTATGTCCTTGGTGCTTATTTAATAGTATAGGTGGTAAATTGTACCAGTGCAGTTACAGTACCCATAGCAGCCAATTAGTTATTGATTCCATTTCTAAACTGATCAAGATTTTAATAGAAACAATAACATCAATTCAAATTAAAACATCATAATAGATACATTAGCATCATTGTTGCATTCTTTTTCTCTTTGGCATAAATAAATATGAAGATTGGCTCCCATAGTTATCACTGATCAGAAATTATGTTAAATTACAAACTGCTGATCTCCTGCCTCAAAAATTGAAATCAAAAGATTTGACCTTGGCCTGTCATAAAAGTACTTATAAATGTGAGATGTTATTTCTTTGTTTTTGTGCTAAGCATGGCCGCCTTTTAAGGAAAAGACATGTTGTACTTATCTCCCGGGCCTGCTGTCATCTAAATGTAATTTCTCCTTAATGGGAAAACTAAGAACATTGAGTTGTTGCTCGTGGGCATCCCATGACTCTAATCTAACATGAGATACTGGCACGTAACCCAATCTAATTCAGCCAACTTGAACCATCTCTACCATCATCTGTGTCCTAATGGGAAATAAAGCAAATGCTACTTGATCGGCTATATTATTAAAGTGATTTATGAAGTTGGGCAACACTAAGCACATTGAAAAGTATAACAGAGAGAATCTCTTAGCAGCCCAGCTATTCAGTCTTCAGTCTGAGAAAAGTATACTTTCTAATGGAGGTGATTGGAATGTACAGAAATAACAGGCAGGGGTCTTTCTTTGAAAGTTTTCTCAGCGAGCTCTTATTTGTATTCCACCCCTCAAATGAAAAAGTATCATGTTACATGTAATGTTAGACAGATGTACCTGGTGGTTTCCCATTAACCAGAAGAACTCAAGCCAAGTAACACAGAATGTATATATGATCATCAAATGTGCGGCTGGTATTTCCTATCCAAGTCTCTTGTTTCTCTATGTCAGCTAAAATATCTAGTACATTGGTTGGTGGCAGGAAATATATATGTATATGTGTGTGTATATGAATGTGCTGGTATATATATATATATATATATATTTATATATATACACACACATATACATACATTTATGTTAGTTCTATTTTATGCTGAGTGCCAGAGATTCAAATATTTATATGAATTTATGACTTACTGATAATTGATCATGTTGGCTTTACCAATTCCTCTTATGCATAGCCCCTAATCCTTTTCAAGATGCTTTCCTCTATCCACTCTATCCACTATCCACCCTGAGAATATTTGACTGTTACCTACCTTAAATTTCACCACGATCCTTTAGCAGAGAAGGGCTGCCCAGAATAAACTGAGAATGTGCAGTGCCACTGGCACTCAAAAGATAGCCTAAAAAGATGCAATGGTGGAATTTGGAAGGCATGGATTATTCCTGTTATAGGGCTGCTATATAGTAATTAAAGCATTTCTAGCGCTATCCAGTTTTAATCTTTAGTTCTCCATTAACTGATATTGCACAGGGGAAAATATAGAGCATACAAATGCCTTTCTGCCGTATGGACTGTTTGTACTCAGCCTTGTACAGAAGCAATCTGAATCCTTTATCCTCAATTCAAGAGAAGATCTTGATAGAACACCCCAGTGCCAAAAAAGTGAAATTCTCAAGTGTTAATAATATTTTACTGACATATAAATAAATCAGACCCATAATATCAGAGAAGCTGAAATATTCAAAATCCATCAGGTTCAACCCTTCCAAAAATGAAAAAATAGTGTATAGATCTGCAGCAACATGGCACTTATTCCTACCCAGTACTTTCAAATTGTTTTCTCGGGAAAGCAAAATGTTAATTTTTCACTGGAATCTGTTTGTTTGTCCTTTCCTTGCTGAAGATATATTTGATTTCTTGTATTCACAAATGCCCACCCTGTCAGTCTCAGAGTTATTCTTTATGAATGAAAGGAAACTAAATTAAAGCAACTACTTCATGATGGCTAGAGATTTTTCATAAATGCAGACTAAGTGCACATAAAATATACAGTCAATGTATATTTCTTTGTGGTACTTTAATCTTTAATCTAAATATGGTGAAAGCAGATTTGTATTAAATAAGAAATTTTGTTTTCTCATGTGTTGGACATTCAAGTTCATATTTATGGCTGTATTACCTAGAGTGAACAAAAATATTAGTATTACTACAGTATATTGATGTTAGAGCCACTGTCTGTGTCTATGATACATTGCCACCAGTGCACTTTTGGTATATTGGATATGTCAGCATCTCTGAAGGCCTAAACTTACAGTATATATATATATATATATATAGACCTCCCCACAACGAAAGGATTTCTGTGTGCTTTTCCTCATTAAACCAGTGGCATTTGCAGAAAAATGAGCAAATCTGAAGGGATTTTGATGCAGTGGATAATGGATTAGTAATGACAGGCCACCGTAACACAGTCAAGACAGTGTTTATCTTCGCTTGTATGTGCCAAGTGCAAATATTTATATGGAAGGCAGGATTTTCCTACACATGGGACTGTTTATATTTCATAAGGGTATGTGTAGAAAATGACAGATCTGATATTAATAAGTAGCTAATGAGTTTATGTAGCATTGCAGCTAACGAGAGTGGAGCTCTTAAATATATTGACATTGCTTTTAGTGGTCTTGGGACACTTCAACAGGTCATAAATTCCAAACAGTAGAAATCGGATTTGTATAAGTGCAATAACCACTGGCAACAAATTATTATTTACACACCATACTTTCATTTCCCCCAGAGTTGCAGAATTTTGTACCCACCAATATGTAGAAGCTGGCGCTCAGTACTGCCGTAAATAACGCAATGCAATGAGTATGTGGCTCATATATCCTTCAAATTCTACAAAAACATTTGCATGTGATGCAAATTGACCTGGTAATATTCAATTCAAACTAAAATATAATTAATCATTAGTGGAGGCAAAATCAGCCTGTTATTTAATGTTTACATGATTTTCCAGTAGACTTAAGAAATGAAGATCCAAATGATAAAAAAGATTTGTTATCTGGAAACCTCCAGGTCCCGAGCATTCTGGATAACAGGTCTTATATCTGTACCTCATTCACAGGAGCTGCCATTATGGGTTGGGTGCACTCTGTAACAAGAATAACACAAGTAACATGGTGCAAATGTTCAGTTTGTCATTTTTATGGCTGCAAAATTGTTCCAGCTTCATATCTTGGTGGTGCTATATAAATATATGACGATTATCTGGTACCATAAGACATCCCTAATATCACTTAAAAACATAATTTAAAGAGCGTCAGATTAGTTTGGTATATTAGCACTGTGCATCCTTATTAAATGAAACCCTACAGTATAAGAGGCGGATTAAGGCACAATATTGAATATGTTTCAAGCAGGATGTCACTCCCCACTCCCCCAACAGCAATTTTTATCCCAAGCTGCAGACATGTAGGTATTCCCATTTAGATTCAACATTCTTTCTTCTGTAGCAAAGAAAAATGTTAAACATCCCAAATGATTGCATTTCTTAACCAAAAAGCTCAGTGTAAGCATATGGAACAATTGGCTTGTGTTATGCGCCAAGGAATTAGTTTGATTAAATATACAGGCATGTGCAGGAAAATATACAAGAGCAAGATGGACTCTGTTTATTGACACAGGCGTAGGATAGCAGACTGCATGGCATCATTTGGAACTAATTGAGATATTGCTTAAGAAAAGCTTACAGTTGTGGTGCGTGGAAGAGTTTTTCATTCCCGGTGATGACAAAGAAGTTTGTTACTTAGCTCTATCAGTTGTGCCAAGATCAAAAGGCACATTTTCAGTTTTTTTTATTTCGGCAGGGACATGGGAAAATCCCATTTTCATTGCTTGCTGATGTGATTTCGGATCTTTGGATTGCAACTGAACCATTGTGCTTGTATAGTTAAAAGAACTATAATACAGCCAGAGAAATTGATTGAGCAAGACATAGCAGCAACTCTACTTCATATAAATTTACCTAACCCCCCCTCCTCCAGTAATGATATACTGGAAACTGTAATCCCTGATGTTGGTATTCAAGATAAGATATATTTTTTTAATGTGGAGTACCATATCTTAAGACTACTAAAGTATTTCAACTTCAAATGCTATCAGCATGGATCCTTGCTAACTTAGTTACCATCGAGTAAGAGGTACAGGTATGGGACCTGTTATCCAGAATGCTCAAGACCTGGGGTTTTCCGGATAAGTAATCTTTTGTAATTTAGATCTTCATACTTTAAAGGGCACATTTACAGTACTATTGGTCGCATATCGAGGTTTAATTAACCCTCGATATTAGACCCTCAAAGTAAAATCCTTCGACTTTGAATATCGAAGTCGAAGGATTTACCGCAAATGCTTCGATCAAAATCGAAGGAAAAATTGTTTGATCGAACAATTAAATCCTTCGGATTGAACGATTCGAAGGATTTTAATCCATCGATTGAAGGATTTTCCTTAGATCAAAAAAAGCTTAGAAAGCTTATGGGGACCTTCCCCATAGGCTAACATTGTTGCTCGGTAGGTTTTAGGTGGCGAAATAGGTGGTCAAAGTTTTTTTTTAAAGAGACAGTACTTCGACTATCGAATGGTCGAATAGTCAAAAGATTTTTAGTTCGAATCGTTCAATTCAAAGTCGTAGTCGAAGGTCGAAGTAGCCTATTCGATAGTCGAAGCTAAGTAAATGTGCCCCTAAGTCTACTAGAAAATCAAGTAAACATTAAACAAATCCAATAGGCTGGTTTTGCTTCCAATAAGGATTAATTGTATCTTAGTTGGGATCAAGTACAAGCTACTGTTTTATTATTACAGAGATTATTTCACTAAAATGGAGTCTATGGGAGATGACTCTTTAGTAATTCCATAAAACATCATGGGTCATTCAATTCTGTATTTCAGAGCTTTCTGCATAACAGATTTCCTATTCTCACCACCTATACACAGTGCAAGATAAAGACAAAAAGGAACACCAAGAGCCCCAATAGTGTAATATGTTTTTACAAGGAGTAATGGTAGAGTAAACAAATTAATACTCACAAACCAGGGTTACCGATAGGCAACCACTGTATAGGCAGGTGGGGAGATTATCCTGACCCCATTCAGAAATAAGACGTCGCTCTCTGTAGAAGAAGAAAAAGGGGATGATACCCCTCCACTCGGGGTGGACTCGATATAGTAGTAAGACAAAACAGAGGCGCCAAAAGGATAAAATTAGCTAAAAACACTTAAAAACCCAATGGGTAATTCAGAGGAGGCAGTAGTGGACTTACCTCCTCCAAGCAGACACCAACGAAAGTGGTAATTTTCAGTAATAGTTTATTCACAAAACAGTATTGCAACGCTTTTCGCAGGCATTTCCTGCTTCATCAGGCAATGTGGAATGGGAGCAAAAACAACAGTGTCTTTGTATAAACACGCCAGGCGCCTCTGTGAGGCGCCTGGCGAAAACGCGTTGCAATACTGTTTTGTGAATAAACTATTACTGAAAATTACCACTTTCGTTGGTGTCTGCTTGGAAGAGGTAAGTCCACTACTACCTCCTCTGAATTACCCATTGGGTTTTTAAGTGTACAGTGCAAGATGTATACCCAGTGCTGGCCTAGGTAATCTTCCCCTTGTCCAGCCCTCTCCAATCTGATTGCCAGGTTTGCATAGACTATTGGGCATATACTGATAGGATCAGAGAGGATTACCTTTAGCCCCACCACAGGATTTTGCAGCATGTATGTGGCAGCGGGCTGAGGGTTTTTAGAACTGTTACTGTCTACACTTTGGGTGCTTATACTGAAAACATGGCCCTGCTTATACATTGACAACTTCCCTGTCATTAGCTGCTTATCCTTTCCCAGGAGTTAGCACATTCTTAACATTAAAAACTTTCCCACTTAATGCAAGAATGAAGGTAGGTGCTTCCAACTGAGGAAAAAGTCAGATATGTCATACTATACAAATATACAAATTAAATAATTTCAAACTGCCTAACTTTTTTTTCTCTTAAAAGGTTGAAAGAAGCGTGCACTTAAAATGACTGAGCGCTTTGACTGCCACTACTGCAAGGAGTCTCTCTTTGGCAAAAAGTACCTTCTGAGGGAAGAGAATCCCTACTGTGTGAAGTGCTACGAGAGCCTGTACTCTAACTCATGTGAGGAATGCAAGAAGCCAATTGGCTGTGATGGAAAGGTATGCTATATTTTCCAGTGGGTCATTGCTAGATGGATGAATTCAAAAAGATTTGGTGTTTGCCTTAAAGGGGTGGTTCACCTTTAAAGAGATACTGACACCAGAAATTAAATGCTTTTTTACATCTATAATAATATTGCCTTTGAAAGCAACTTATACTTTGCCATAAAGTATTTTCACAATGCTTTTACATTACCTGTATAATGCCCCAAGTTCTTGTATGAGGGGGCTGCCATATTTGTGTTTCAGTAGTCGGTTAGCATTGAAAAGGCTGAGATGGGACAGTCATGTTGGCAAAACAGTCAGGTTTAGGAACTTTAACTCACAGTTACTTACAAAAACAAACCCCTCAGCAAAAACAAATCAACATGACCTATAGGTAACTTTTAATGTACTTTCATATTTTAAAAAGTAGTTTTTTAGTGTCAGTTTCACTTTAAGTTAACTTTTAGTATGTTATAGAATGGTCAATTCTAAACAACTTTTCAATTGGTTTTCATTATTTTTTTATATATAGTTTTTGAATGATTTGCCTTCTTCTTCTGACTCTTTCCAGCTTTCAAATGGGGGTCACTGGCCCCATCTAAAAACAAATGCTCTGTAAGACTACACATTTATTGTTATTGCTACTTTTTATTACTCATTCTTCTATTCTCCTATTCATATTCCAGTCTCTCATTCAAATCAATGCATGGTTACTAGACTATTTTGGACCCTAGCAACCAGATTGCTGAAATTGCAAACTGGAGAGCTGCTGAATAAAAAGCTAAATAACTCAAAAACCACAAAAATTAAAAAATTAAAACCAATTACAAACTGTCTACTAAAATTGAATATAAAGGTGAACATCCCCTTTAAGATAGCTACAAAAATAGTTTCTAGTTAGATAATAGTCTATTAGCCAGCAATATTGAGTATTGGTTGAAGAAACGCCAACAAGAAGATGCAAGAGAAATTGCTAAATATCCAAGAGATGTTTGTTTATATGAAGTTCATTATCTCCATCCAAGCCAGTTGTTCTAAATACAGGGAAGGAATGGGATCATGTTAAAGGCAAAAACAGACACTTAGGAAGTCAGTTGCTGGCAACAACCCAACTTCCAACAGATCATAAGGAGTCAGACTTATACATTCAGGTGTCTGTACCACTGAAAATTAATTTGCCTGAAAAATAAGGGTTATCTCCAGGTAACTGGGCAAGCAATATGTTTTTAATACAGTTTCAGAATCCCTTTAATTCTGTTGGTTGCATTTACAGCTGCTGAATGTCCATTAGCATGTTAGTAGAATACAATAGAATAGAGTAGCACCCCTCTGTTGTCTGCTCATTCTGCTAATTTTAAGTCATAACTGGTGAAACATTTGAGCCATTTAGTTAAAAAATATATTTATTTCTCTTTGTGCAGTAGTGGGAACTAAATCGTAACAGAAAAAATGTCTTACATTTGTTCTGGTGATATTAGGAATCTGAAAAAGTTGGAGGAAATTCAGACCATTTGAGTCAGAAATATCGAAATTAATCAGAGTGAACTTTTAAACTCAAATTTATGAGTCTGTAAGTTAATGTAACTCAGTACCATTTGAAAAATCTGTTTAGAGAAAGAAGCTTGGCTGCCAGATAAGATATTTTAACTAGGCAATAAAATAATATGCAGAAATCGGCAATGTGCTTTCCAAGTTATGATAAATAACTGTTACAGATAAATCTACCAACTGACAGTTGACGCAGAGTTATATTGTGCAACACTCTTATTCCTGTGCCAGCAGTGATTAGGTGGCAAAAAGCTTTATTTATAACAATTCATGTATTTTCTCAGGATGTGCTTTTTCAACCCATGCTTATAGAAAACAAAGGAAAGCTATATTTTATTGCTTATATGTGCTTAGTATAGGGGATTGTACCATTGTGGCATGTCTCTTGCACTAGAAGTAGTACATAAATGGGATCTGTTAATCAGAAACCTATTATCCAGAAAGCTCTGAATTATGGGAAGGTCATCTCACCCATAGATTCCATTTTAATGAAATAATTCAAAATTAACATTTCCATTTTCTCTATAATAATAAAATGGTCCCTTGTACTTGATTCCCAACTAAGCTATAATGAATCCTTTTTGAAGACAAAACAATTTTAATAAGGTTATTTAATGTTTAAATGATTTTGTAGTACACTTAGGAGGTTATTTACTAAAACTCAAATAAATAAAAAACTTTTTATAAAAATTGAATTTTACTCATTTATCAATAATTCTTCTCGAAAAAAACTGGAGTGAAAAAACGTCACAACAAATTTGTGCATCAGATTGAATTGTGCGATTGTCAGATTATCAAACCAAAAACAGTGCGGATCCCAATGTCAATAAACATCTCCAGGGACTTCTATATGACCTCGACAGGTTTGAGATGGAGTATTTTTTTATTTGGATTTTAGCTTTGGGGTATAACAAATCTCTAAAAATTTGAGGTTTTTTTTCTCTAAAAATTCAAGTTTTCCCCTATAAAAACTCAACCAGAAAAATTCAAGGTTTAATAAATGGGCCCCTTAAAGTACACCTTATTTGGCAAACCCAAGTCCCGAGCATTCTGGATAACAGTCCCCACTTCAGGGTTTTGTTGTTGCTATGCTTGGCCTTTGCTGGGAGAAAGCTGGTCATCTGCTCGCACCCTGGGAAAACCACGGCAGAAAAGCCAGTTAGTACGAGATTTGCTCTCCTTGATATTATTGAAAGCCCAGTTTGAATGCACATTAGTGAATAGGATGATAATGAGACTTTTGTGCAAATGTCAGTAAAATATTTTGTATAAGGCTTGAAGGAGAATCCTTCTCTGCATCTTTGCCTCTAAAGAAGATGCCACTGGTAATAACATGAAAGTAATCTGAAATATATATATTGTTTTAATATAGGGTTTTGGAACATAAATGTATCTGTATCATTCTTTTTAAAAGTAGAATACTGCTTTACTATTTCTGGAGATATAATAATATCAATTAGAGAGATATTTTCTAGGTGTAGCTCTTGTTAAAAAAAAGCTGTGTAAAGGATCATCAATGCATTTGCTTGATCACAGTTAAATTAATTTCAATATGGCTGAAACATCACATGGCAATAATAGGATGATGATTATGACTGATTATTGATGGAACATGGGACAGTAGCAGAAAGCCACGTTTTTAACACATACTAGAAAAGAATGGCACTCTGTTTTAAGGTTATATTTTACTGTAAATACCATAAAGTAACTGTGTAATAAATTTGGCTCAGAGACAATTATTGGCATTTCCCCTGCAAAAAGCTATTAAGAAAAAAAACAAAAAACGACCATGTGCCATTAGCTATATAATACTTATCTGTGTTTAATTGCCTAAAAAAACATCTGCTTCAGAGAGACCCCACTTCAGACTACTTATTCACTGCCATGTGAAGAGTCTCTTAAGCATTGCTGCATGAGACATACAGGCATAGTTGTCTAGGACAGCAAATAGGGTGAGAATGCCAGATCTCACCCTAACTGGTTTTTAGTTGAACTTATCGGCATGTCTAGGAGAGCAAACATCAATTCAATGTGATTGTTCTTAAAATGGGGAACCATAGCGCAGCTCCAGTTTGGCGTATGAAAATATTCTCTCTGAATTCTCACCCCCTTGTGCTAAAAACAAGACCTTTTCTATACATAATGGAAAGTGGGTGGTTTTAATTTAGTTTGATCACCATAATTGTCTTTCTCTGTAGCATATTGTAAGAGCTGATACTTCTATTTGGAGCTGTGCATTGTACTTTCTCAACTTCATTGTTATAGATTATGAGCAGATCTTTCCCTGATATGCCCACCAATGACAGGGCTATATCGGGGTAATCCGAACATTCAGCCCTAGGGTCGAACAATAGGATTACAACGAGGAGCAATGGGCTCCGACGGGTCAGTAGCCGGAAAAATTAAACCTTCCTGATCGATATCGTGGCCAGATATCGATCGGGAAGACCCATCAGAAGACCCCATACACGGGCAGATAAGCTGCTGAATTGGTCTACAGGAGCAGTTTTATCTTCCTGTGTATGGTCACCTTTATAGCCTATATAGCATGCGTAGATAAACAGCCACTGCCATTCAATACTGTAGTGTACCACTGGTTAGTTCTATTATTTTCTTCAGTAATAGAGATAATAGACAAAGCCAGCTTGCTTTTTTGTATTTGCTAAAGTAATAAACGTATTTATGATGTCTGTTGGAACTGAATGTTTAAGCAATGCATTTGTGTTGTAGAATTAAATACCTCTGAGCTTTCAGGGAAAGGAATCTTGAATTCCACTTTATTTGTTTGAACTAAATGATAAACCATACGCTGGCTGAAGGTCAGCGAGCCAAGTCTAAAATGTGTATATTATATCAAGATGCTCATTTTTATTCCTTTATTTGGCCGAATGTTTGTGTTTTCGAATGCCAGAAATGTAAATGAACGTTTTTTCTTCTGCCTCAGTAAATGAATAAGCAGCACACAGATGAGACTTTGCAGCTGGCTATAGTAGCAGGAAGCTGGAAACAAGCCAGAAGGAACTCGGTGACTTGAATTTAATGTTCCATACGTTTTTCTGCGACCTTATTTCAGTTGAGCAAATTTGATTTAGTGACAATTATTATTTAAATTAATTTGTTGTTTGGGTTTATACAAAAGACTTCCGGCCTGCAAATGTTTGCTACTGTATCCTCATTATTATTGTGATGTCAGTATAATTATTAAGCTCTAAATAGAACCTCGGTGGGCAGATGGAGGCAAAAGGATTGGATAGTTGTGCCATTTGTGCAAGGCCTAGAATTTAAGGTCACAGAGTTACACCAGTTACATTTTAACGGCACACTAAACATTATTTCTGAGTTTGGTGCCAGGTTTGTATAATATAACCCTCCATGTATCAGTAATTTGGAGTCAGCACATAAAAATCAGTTTTGCAGTGAGTGGTTTGCCCTCACAAGAAAAAACAGCCACTGCAATACGTTGTAATCAAGGATGTAGTAGGATAATAACACAATATATTTCATTGTAAGATATCCTGCTGAGACATAGCAAAGTGAACCCCCACGTGAGACCACCAAAATAAAAACAATTATTTATTGAGTTAAAAGTTATTTATTGTCTTTCCAGACAAGCAGATAGAACTGCCAGTTAGCATGCAGGGGATTCAAGAGCAAGCCAAGTTTTCTGCACTGTCTACATTAGTGAGAGATTTATTCTGATCTCCTGGCTCGGTCAAGAAAATAATCTGAAACAATGAAAGATCCTTAGTTCTACTTCACAATGGATACCAGAGAGGCACATAAAATAAGATTAAAAAAATAATTTATTTTCATAAATACATCTTCATGATGCGCACACCATGGGAACCACAGCACATTTTTTTTCCAGAAGTCTCCTGGTTCTATCAATTTCCTTAAGGATATTACCACTGCAGATCAAAACATTGCCCAGCTTCCTGTACTATGTTCAAAACACAAGATCCAAATTAAATGGTGATTGACTGATTAGGTTATATATCTGTTAAGTGCTTATACTCACACTATGCAAATATTGAATTTAGACTGATAATTGGCTAATTGGTTAAAAGAATATGAGTGCCCAGACTGAAAAAATTGGCACTGGAATCTGATTTCTGTGTCCTTTCTGTGTCCTTTGCGTGCAGTCTGACATGTCAAGTATATATATATATATATATATATATATATATATATATATATATATATATATATATATATATATATATATAGATATATAGATATATAGATATATATATATATATATATATATAGATATATATATATATATATATATATATATAGATATATATATATATATATATATATATATATATATATATATATATTTATAAAAATAAACACACTAGAATGCAGCTCATCCCATTTTATTCGGTGCACATAGGTGTGGCTTGTAATAAATACTACACACATAACCCCAGCACTCCAATATATAGCCCCAAGGGAAAACTTATTTTTGCACATTTAGTAAAAAGAGCCACTTTTAGTTACAAAGTTTGTACAAAGTATGCATAAGCTGACATGCCCAGCCAAGGCAGTGTCCATGCATCAGTCCTAACTAAGTGAAAAAAGAGAATATTATCTTGGGGGGGAGAAAGACCATACCTGCTTTTCTCTTTATTTGGCATGATCTCTTCCAAAGAATCCATTAGGCAGGGGTTGGGAGAGCAGGCATTGAGAAGAGAGCTATATGTATATGTATATTTGCATTACCTACATGGTTTGACATATAACATTAGTCATTATTTTTAATTATTATTGCTATTGTTTTTATATTTTTAATTTATGCGTTCGCCGATGTTATGTAATCATTGGCCCTTAAATCAAACAAGTGGATGGGCATTATTTGGGTAGCCAGATGAATCAAAGACCCACTTATTTGATATACAGAAAGAACCTTCTGTGCATGGCCAGCTTGAATCTATATGAGAATTCTACTCTTTTGAAATGCTTGCCTGGTCATATTCAACTTGTACTTCTCCATTTTTTATTAAACTACAACCCCAAAGATCCATGAATGCAGGCAGTTGTTGTTCAATAACCAACAAGAGGTTTACTTTAGTCCAAGCCTGACCAAAATTTATGTTACATAAAGATTTTATTATAACATTTTAACATAGAAAGCAATGGTTAACATTAATGGTGTGCCATTGTTTTTCAGGATCTTTCCTACAAAGACCGCCACTGGCATGAATCCTGTTTCCATTGCTTCCAGTGCAAAAAGTCCCTGGTGGACAAGCCTTTTGCTGCTAAAGATGAGCACCTCATTTGCACTGAGTGCTATTCTAATGAATATTCCTCCAAATGCAGCGAGTGTAAGAAGACAATCATGCCAGGTAAGAACAGCTATTATCTTATAGGGCAGAAGACAGTATGGCTCACACAATGCAAATTTTATTAACGTTTATACAGGTATGAGATCCATTATCCGGAATCCTGTTATCCAGAAAGCTATGAATTACGGGAAGGCCTTGTCCCATTTTAGCCAAATAATTCAAATTTTTAAAAACAATTTTCTTTTTTCTGTAATAATAAAACAGTACCTTATACTTGATCCAAACTAAGATATAATTAATCCTTATTGGAGGAAACCCCAACCTACTGGACTTATTTAATGTTTAAATTATGTTTCTAGTAGACTTAAGGTATAAAAAATGTAGGTAACTGCAAGATGACTAACACTTCACTGGTTAGTTGTATTCTCTCTCGGGAGCATCCTATTGTATCTGTAATTAAGTGTGGACTTCCTAATGCAGGGCATTTAGGGATGCAATGCAGATTTCTAATAGAATGATCATATAGAAAATAAAGTAGCAAGAAAATTACAAATGTCTATTATTTAGATCTTTGATTAAAGGAGAACTAAAACCCCTAATGTGAAAAGCCCCATCCACTACTCTCCATAGTGCACTCTCCCTGCTTCCTCCCCACATGTGCATTAGTGAAAAATATGTCCCTAATTGTGAATCTTGTGTATCCATGCAGAGTATCGCAGCGGAGCTCAAGGGCGCCATCTTCCACATCTTCAGTTTTCTTCAGGAAGGGACCCCCGACACTGAGATATTTGGTGCATGTGCAGTTGGAGGCAGTGTCCATGCTAATTGCGCATGTGTCAGACATGGCTGAAGAGAAGAAAGAGGATTCGAAGAAAACTGAAGATAAAAAAGATGGTACCCTTGAGCTCTGTTGGCCTAGACTGCATGGATACGTGAGATTCACAATTAGGGACACATTTTTCACTAATGCACTATGTGGGGAGGAAGCAGGGAGGGGGCACTATGGAGGGTTGTAGGTGGGGCTTTTCACAATAGGGGGGTTTAGTTCTCCTTTAACATGTCAGTCATAAGTTTTTTTACTTTTAAACAGACACTATAATTAATTGAATATCTGTGTCAGAACTAACAATAGCATTGTGGAGTGTGCCTTAGTATTCTGTGCCTAGTAGTCTTTATCCACTTGCACAAAACATAATTAACTATTTGCTTTGCTTTCAGGGCTACATTTTCCCATAAAGATAACAATATACTGTAAAAGGGAAATTCTGTCCTATATTGGTAGATCATGGCATTCAGTGAGAGCGCCAAAAAAAATGAGAAGCTTTAAAAGCATTTAATAGCAGTGTGTAGCAGAAAAAGATTTGATTTAGAACGAGTAATATCTAATATAATGTTTAGAAAAACATATTTTACCAGTGGTCTCCAATTACGAAGGAAATAAAGTTAACTGTTTTCAATTTCCAGTAAGAAATGGCTGCTCTGTACATTGAGCAGAGGCACTGGATAAACAGAAAGGGAGATGCAATTAGATGATTACGATGGGACAAGGATAAATATATTGTGTTCCAGACGGAGCATTTGGGAGGTTAACCCATTAGTTCCTAAGGTCTTTACTGTTACATCCTGAACACTCCATTTCTATTTCTGCCAGGTTAGAATCTGCTATTCTTTTGGATGAAAAAAAAGGAAAAACGTTGCCTGCATGTGGAATGTGCAAAATATACAGTTTCACAATGGCTGGGTTGTCTGGTACAGACCTGCTGGGTTATATATAACAGATTCAATTTTACTTTTTTATCTGTGTGCGAAATTTCAGGGGAGCTGATTTCTTACAATCGAGCCAGTTACATAGAAGTTCAGACATACATTTTAGTCTGCAATCCTTAAGCACTCATTAGAAATTCCCCTTTTTTATAAGTGAAATTAAATGGGGAGCCTGCAGTAATAGCCAGCTTGTGTCACAGTGCTGTGATGGGGATCTTAGTTGCTGAAGAATTCTGTACATCATTTGTTCTAATTTAGGAGAATAATTATTATCACATATTAGCACACACATGTATTACCTTGTGCCAGGATGCAATGTAAAGCTTAGTATAATTTCATCTACTTTTCATGTGTTAAGAGTGCATTTCTTGAAGATATTTTTACTTGTAGACTTCTGCTAGTACAACATGTCATACACCATGTCATTCGGTACAATTTCATTAAAGACAGTTTTGGACTGGGGCACAAGTGGAACCATAGATCAGTGGTTTTCTGTTGCCCCCTCCCTTTGCTTATACTTGTGTCACATAAATATTATAAAACCATGTGTCAGCAGATCCCTTTGCTTATACTTGTGTCATATAAATATTATAAAACCATGTGTCAGCAGATCAGTACAGAGTAATAGTTCCAGGAGTATCTATGACAACAAATAAGTGTCCACTATAAATCACACTCCAAGGCTAGGGCCAGATGATTGTGGATCTCCATAGGCCGAGAATCTGCCCACCCGTTGCTCCTCTGCTTCTGCCTGCACCCGGTAAGCATTGTCTCTGCTCAGAATCCATCCCCCGCTGCTCCTCTGCTTGCACCTGGAAAGCATTGTCTTCCTGGTGCCCTGATGGGCTAGTTAACTACTGATATGCAAATATAGGCCTGGTTCATTTAGTAATATCAAACATCACACAGCAATATTGAGGATAGCAAATGTTGTACTGTGTCTATCACTAAAAAATCCAGGCCCTTTCTTATAGAACTCTTCAATGAATGTGTATTTCTGCCAATTTGCCCCAACAATGAAATTCTAAACGTATAATTTGCTCAGGTATTTTATTAAAAAATGTATGTTTCTATAGAGAAAAGCGTCAATGGTGGTAGTGTGGGGCTGTAGCCATGGATTAAACTTGTTGCTTTGTTAGATTTATTTATTTTATTTTGTGTGCAAGTGCCTTCTATTTAACTGGGCATTTAAAATCAGATTACTAACCCTAAAATCCAGAAAGAAAATTGTTTGTAAGGCTAGATATTGCATAATAAATATTTTTTCTTTACTTATTAAGGCAGGCTCCAATTTATCCAGGGTCTCGTTCAAATTAGGGCCTGGTCTCTTGGGTCACGTTTCTACTGCCAAATTGACATGCTGCAGAAATATAAAATGAGAATATAAACATAAAAATTATATGGATCATTTGTAAATTTGTTTTTTGTCCACATTTTGTTCAGAAAACAGATTACTTTGTAATGCTTTTTGAACCAGGGTATACACTATTATTATAATTGTAATCATAATCCTTTACAGTATTTATATAGTGCTGACATATTCCTCAGTGCTTTACTGAAATTATACATAATTCACATCATGCATTTTCCTTGGCCTCCTATTTTCATTTTGCCACCTCTGTTACAGGAACTCGCAAGATGGAATATAAAGGTAACAGCTGGCATGAGACCTGCTTCAGTTGCTCCCGTTGTCAACAACCTATTGGGACAAAAAGCTTCATTCCAAAGGATAATCAGAATTTCTGTGTGCCATGCTATGAAAAACAATTTGCAATGCACTGTGTCCAGTGTAAAAAGGTATTGGACATGCTATAAATATTATTATTATAGAGAGCACAATAGCAGTGAAATAAAGCCTGATGGAAAGAGCGACATACAGAAACTTCACCAACCCATACATGGTATTTTAACTGAAAAAAAATGCTTCTTCCAGAATGACAAAGCTCATAAAAGAAAAATAAACTTATGCACAAACAAGATACATCAGTGATTAAAAAAAGAACTCTTAATAAAAACACCCATAGAATAACTGAATAATTACTATCATATTTACTTTTGTATTATCAGAAATAATGCATTCAATATACAGTATATAAGGATATTAAAAGTCACCATAGACTTCAGTGATCTGTATAACAGCACTCAAACATTGTGCACTTAAATGGTTATAGAACTTCTTCAATATCTCTGTATATTTCTAGCACTTGCAATATTATTTTCGTTCTATCATGTTGGATGTTTTGTACTTTCCTTGATGATGAAATGATTTTGCTGAAAGGACATTGAGATTATTCTTTTGCTTTTCTTGTCATATAGGCCATCACTACTGGAGGTGTTACATACCGAGATCAACCTTGGCATAAGGAATGCTTTGTTTGTACGGGATGCAAGAAACCACTATCTGGTCAACGCTTCACCTCTCGTGATGAATTTGCCTACTGTCTGAATTGCTTCGGCAACCTGTATGCCAAGAAATGTGCTGGATGCACCAACCCTATAAGTGGTACATGTCTGTCTATCTATCTATCTATCTATCTATCTATCTATCTATCTATCTATCTATCTATCTATTATCTATCTATCTATCTATCTATCTATCATCTATCTATCTATCTATTATCTATCTATCTATCTATCTATCTATCTATCTATCTATCTATCTATCTCTATATCTATCATCTATCTATCTATCTATCTATCTATCATCTATCTATCTATCTATCTATTATCTATCTATCTATCTATCTATCTATCTATCTATCTATCTATCTATCTCTATATCTATCATCTATCTATCTATCTATCTATCTATCTATCTATCTATCTATCTATCTATCATCTATCTATCTATCTATCTATTATCTATCTATCTATCTATCTATCTATCTATCATCTATCTATCTATCTATCTATCTATCTATCTATCTATCTATCTATCATTCTATCTATGGTGCTATTAAGTTACAACATTTGCTTTTCAACTAACTTCCACAAATGGAGGAACAGTTAGCTCAACAGAATATCTCAGGTCACCCAAGATACATACTTCTGCAAACAGCAGTACAGTTGTGCTCCCAGGTGTAATGAGCAATTGTAATTAATCATTTGTAGTTGTATCCATAGTAAATTCTATTATTTTACAATTATTCTAAAATGTGCAATATGTTTATGCTTTATAAATAAATGTAAATAATAAAATTAATAACGATAGTAATAGTTGATTTTCTGTTTCTATTTTCTTAGGGCTTGGAGGAGCCAAGTATATTTCTTTTGAAGAACGTCAGTGGCACAGCGATTGCTTTAATTGTAAGAAGTGTGCTATTTCCTTGGTTGGACGTGGTTTTCTTACAGAAAGAGATGACGTTCTTTGCCCTGAATGTGGCAAGGACATATAATTTAAAAAAGCATACATGAATCGACATACCAAGACATGACATCATATATATTATATTCTCATAAATATATCATATGCTTTTATTTCCATTAAAGCAATTGTAGGTTATGTAACGTATCTCTCAGAGTTAAAATTTCATTCCCAGGCCATCTGCATTATAGCAACAGTGTTGGCTTGCTGGTTATGGAATACTGTATGGCAAAAAACTGTACAGAAGTGAAAGAGACTTCTCACACTGTATGCACTATACTGAAATCTTACAGCAAATGTAATTGCCAATGCTGACCAACTTTTTGGGTGCCAGTTTCCATTTGTCACATGCACAGAGTTTTGGGTCATTTTAAATACAAGGATATGTTCCAAGTTGTTTCATGCTATACATTTTTTTCATTGTTGCCTTTCCTATAGCACCTAGCTGAAGAAGCAAGAAAACATTTACGACAAAAGAAGGACTTTAGTATCCACATTCCTTCAGACCTTGCGCAATTAGGCTAATATATGTTGTAGCCTATATTTTATCTAGGTGACAGGTTTCGCCTAGAAATAGGTAGTTTCAAGGACTTGAAAAAGATTATGTTTAGAATCTTGCTTATCATATACCAATAACAGATTAACCACATAAGAAAAATGTATTGCCCACTGTTTCCATGTGATCTATATGTATTCCTTGCACATGTCAGATCAACCACTCAACAGTGCAGTGGGTTTTAAAGTAGCACAATAAATTATAATAAGAAGAAAAGTAAGTTAGCTTTTGTGAGGTTTGGAATCATAAAGTGTATAGCCCTTAGTTTATAACTGGTGGATACATATTTTAAGGTCCCAGTGTTATTCTATGTACACCATTTATATATTTTGTTTTTTAAAGTACAGGTATGGGACCTATTATCCATAATCGGGACCTGGGGTTTTCAGGATAACAGATCTTTCCATAATTTGGATCTTTGTACCTTAAGTCTACTAGAAAATCCTGTAAATATTAAATAAACCCAATAGGCTGTTTTTGCTTCCAATAAGCATTAATTATATCTTAGTTTGGATCAAGTACAAGCTACTGTTATTACAGAGAAAAAGGAAATAATTTTTAAAAATTTGTATCATTTGGATAAAATGGAGCCTATGGGAGAACTTTCCGTAATTCTGAGCTTTCTGGATAATGGGTTTCTGGATAAGGGATCCCATACCTGTACTGTTATTGCTATTATTCATTTGACTATTTGTGAACTGACTAAATACACTAGGGGCTGATTTATTATTGTTCAAGGGTAGGGATTAGTTATATCTATGTAAATAAATGTGGGTGTACTCCACATAATTCAGATAAACTTTAGTATAAATGTGTTTGCTTGTGAAATGGAGCGTACAGCTAATCCTGCATAGAGTGAACCTGTGAGAGATACCCATTATTTGTGCAATGCTTGACAAAATGAAATCTAAATTGTATAAGCTGTTTTATTAGGAAATGTGCATATATTAAATGACTAGAGGTGTAATGCATCTGTGTTCTATATGAAACCAATAAATTCAAAATATTTTCTGGCGGTCCCCAAAAGGTTCTAATATGTGCTTTGCCATCCCAAAGAATGGACCAATTAAACTATAAACCACATATAAACCAATTTCACATTGAACCACCACATTTATCTCTTTTGGCTCCACGGGGTCAGACCCACTATTCATCCAGCACTGTCAGCACCACAAATAAGGAGGAAATCATTTTACAGTGGGGAATAGGGCTGGCAGAAAGTAAAACTTTCACAGTTACGCTAATGATTTTTTCTTGAATTCTAAATAAAACAGAGCACATTTTGTGTTGAACACAGGAGTATACTGACACATCTTTTTTGTGACTGCTCGTGTCATCTCTCAGAGCTATGTACAATTCATAAAGCATTTCCATTGACTTTCCAAAAAGGCAATGTCAGACATGGTCTGATGGAATCCTGCTAACTGCAATGCATACAAGAATTCACTGTACCACTTGTCTCTGGAACTTTCAAAGACAGAAATCCACTTGTCTGGTTTTGTGGCATCCTTTAAGGGGCTGCTGAGCCTCTCTAGGGTCCATTGGCTGAATCCATCCAGACAGCATTGAATCATTTCAACTGGACACACCTCTGTGAATTTCTTCAGATGTCACCTCTTTGAAGAGTTACAATGTGCCATTGTGATTGGATTAGTAGAAGAGTTTATATGCTGAGAATTTCCCACACCAGTCAGTTGAACTGAAGAAGCTGCTCGGATGAGTAGTGAAACGTCTTCATTGATTACTCAGCAAGTCCAGTTGTTTTTAGATTTACCTATACTAGATATGTTTTTTGAAGGTTGCAGAAAGGTTTAAGAAACCATCTACAATCACAGCAGGCATTTGACTCTACTCCTTGAATGAACCCACGTTTATGATAATACCCCAGCAGAACATGTTTTGCATAAATATACCATTTATTATTAATTGGCTGACCCTTAGTCAACAGTGTGAGGAGAGGTCACTAATTCACAGGCCCGGATTTGTGGAAAGGCCTAGGGGCGCAGAAATTTAGGGGGGGCGGCATGCTGCCCAACCACACCCGCATTGGTTCAGATTCGCAATAGTTTTAAAAATTTCCTGTGCACCAATCCCCGGTACTTTCAACCTGATGCGGAAAATTTGTGCATGTGCACAAAGGAAGGGGAGGGGACAGGGCGATGAATGTCAGCAGGCCTCGGGGTGCCTAGTATGTAAATCCAGCCCTGCTAATTCACACTGTAATCTCTCCACCATTCTTACATCTAAAGATATGGGTATATTTATGATAGCAAAAAGAAGTAATATTACTGTTATATACTGTATAATAGTCTTGAAAAGTCTTGCTTACCAAATGTGGAAAAGAGTAGATCACTTGCCTTATAAATAAATGTGAATGGCTCCTACATGCCCTGCTGTGGTCATATTAAGTGCCAATGGTGAAAATCTTTTATGCTCTAAAGCCATACATATACCAAAAATAAGACCATGTTAATTATCTATCTCTCTATCTGCCTGTGTATGAATGGCATACACAGGAGGTTTTTTCCTGTTGAAATGAATGGTGTGCTTCTGTTTGTGTGCTTCGGTGAGTGAGAGGCCAATATTAACTGTGCTCCATGTATATATTTGATGGGCAGGGTTATTATGAAAGAAATATAATTTTTATTCCTAAAAAAAAAGATGTATACTTTAAAATATATAAATATATAATCTAAAAGAGTACTGGCTGTCACGGATGTGTTATTGCATGAATTAGTGTTACAAGGAAAAATGGACATCACAAAGTCAGTATTATTTTACATGGATTGCATTGCACTATATTTTTTTTGCAAAAATAAAATGATTTAAACACAATTTGGCTACTTTTTTATATATATATGCACAAGAAACAAATTGCAGTTTATTCTGACTGTGCTCCAAATACGCTCTTTAGTCAATAGAGCTGTGGCCAGGTCATTGGGAACTACTGTACGTCCTTCAGGTAGGAAGCATGTTTGTAGCACATGCTACCGCATATAGTGAATAATGTACCCCCATTGTAAAATATAAGGAGATGACTTCTAATATTCTCATATTTTACAAAAGAGGGTATATTATTTATTATAATACAGTCTCAGTGAGTCATGTGACAGAAATGACATCACTAAGCTCCAATTATAACCAATGGCATCACCAAACACTGTTTATAAGGATAGAATTTGCAGGATATTATAATTATATAATACACAAAAGCCATGGATATCCTGTGAATTCTATCCTTACAACGGTGCTTAGTAATGTCATTGGTTATAATAAGAGCTTAGTGATGTCATTTCTGTCACATACTTGTGTATTATAATAAAGTACCCCCTGTTGCAAAAGTCACCTCGGAGTTCCATGACCTTTGGTCTTGTGCTTTTGGTCATTGCACTCCCCGGTAACTTGTTTCTATGTCAGAACGTGTTTTTTATAACTTAATGAGACGGTTGCCACTGCTGCACTCCCCCTGCAGCTTTTCTTCCTGCCAGTCTTCCATCCTTGCTGTCTTTCCTTCCCTTTCAGTTCTCCTTCTTTCTCCCACGTCTTATGCCCTCTGCCGCTTGCTTCCTAAACGTCTCTCTCCCTCTTCTGATCCCCCCTCCATTTCCGGTTTTGCTCCATCTGTGTCTCTCTCACTCTTTCGCTCCCCCTCTATCTCCGGTAATATCATCAATCTCCTGTTTGTTTTACTCTCTCTCACCTTCCCACTTCCTGTTCATCTCTTGTGTTCATCTTTCGTGTCTCCTTGCCCCTTCCGCCAGCAGCAATATAACATGCATGGCCAGGTTGCTGCAGAACTTAGATCAAATTAGAGGAAACATGCAAATATAACTCAGGTACAGAGGGACTACAGGGAGACACAATAATATAGTGAATAAAGTACCCCCTTTTGTAAAATATAAGGATATTATAAGTTACCGAGGAGTTTCATGACCATATAAAAACACGAGGCCGAAAGCCGAGTGTTTTTATACAGGTCATGGAACTCCGAGGTAACTTCTAATATCCTCATATTTTACAACTGGGGGTATTTTATTTATTATAATACACACATTTCAATGAGTCATGTGACTGAAATGACATCAGAACTCACCGTTTATAACTGATGACATCAGAACTCACTGTATATAAGGATATAATTTACAAGATATTCATGGCTTTTGTGTATTATAAAATGAAAAACCACAAGGGGAATGAAAGTATTATAGACTGAAGTCAGGCGTTGTGTAGAATAAAATAGAGCAGAGGCAGGTAGAGTATTTGCTTGCAAGGAGTTGAAAGTAAATGGACACTGGGAGGCCTTTCACTATACACTTTTTATGCTATATATATGCTATATATAGTGGAACTAAAATTTAGCGCTGATGGACATACAGATGAGGAAAACTTTGGTACAATCTGATTAATTTGCTCTTAAAATTTCTCTGATATATATATATATAAAAAAAAGGATTTATGGCCAATTGATATTAACATAAGACAAGAAAGAGTAGCTATAACCATGAACATTGCACGTCTCTATAATAATAGTGTTACACTTTATAAACCCATATTAAAAAAAGAACTGTTTAAAGTACTGAATTCTGCACCGTGGCACTGCCCAAAAGCACAGAGCTGTTAGAGCTGCATTTTTTCCTGTCAGGTGATCTCGGAGGAAGCACACAGACCATCCCAAAATGGTGGCTCAACAGAAAAGATGTAAAAGGGCAATATTCTTTAATATTTTCTTTATATATTCTTTAATAGGGCACACAATATGTTGCAAACTATCTGTTGGTTAAAGGGGAACTATTGCAAAAATTTAAAATCAGCTTTATCATACTGAATAAGAAATTTATGACCAATTACAAATTTGTTTCTGAAATAATCAAGTTTATCTTCACATCTTTACTCTCAGCATCTGTTTTTCTTCATTCTGTCTTCAGAAGAGTTGTTGGGTGACACAGATCTAATATATCTTTTAGAGGGTGAACTCCCTTTTTTAGCAGATATGTTAAAATAATTGACTCCAGCACAAATACATTCTAACAAAATAACTTTGGCACAAATCCTGCATGTTGAAATTGAGTTTTTTTGTTCATTTTGATAGTGAGCTCTAATACATCTTCTAGACAAAAGTAGCTCCCCAAAAGGCTGCATTGGATCCAGTGGTCATTGGAAATCAGACTCCAAATTCCTGCATGAAAAGAGATAACTGTTCATGAACAGAAAGATGCTGAAATAGGGAGAGTGAAAATTAACTGGGTTATTTGAGAAACAGTTCAGAATTTTTAATTGATTAAAATGATAAAAATTCTTATTTTAGTATGATGAAGCGTATATTAAATTTTCATTTTAGCAATAGTTCCCCTTTAAGTATTTGTTCTGAATATTTTCCTTTGACATTACAGCGTTGAAGTTTTTGGTGTTGACTGCAATGACGAAAGTTATCATAAAATTTGATTTTAGTGACCAAAGACAGATTCTTCAAAGGTTGATCTGTTTTTAATATTTTTGCATTTTTTTCCACAGGTCAGTTTTTGAGCTTTCGCACTGTAAGATATTTTAAGGGAAAATATACCTCCTTTGGCTTTTTAAAGAAATACATTTATAATTATATTTGGACATTCAGCAAGTGTTTATGCACCTTTTTAAGCCCAATTGAATAAGCTCAAGTCATTAGTCAAGTCATTAGTGTAAGTTGTAACCTTATGGAAAACGAAATGAAATGTTATTTTTGTTTTTGCCAATAAAAGTGACAAATGTTAATATAGGATAGATTATAACCTGGCTCACTAGCCACTAGCAATGTCCAAACAAATATCTGAAATAAAGCAATTGTGGTCAAGATATTATTATACCAAAGAATGCATCTGACTATTGTTTAAAGTATGTTTTAAACAGAGAGTTAATCCCCTGCCTATGTAGGCTATGTTGCCTGATGTCACAAAGATGGTGGCAAAGGGGCATATTATCAAAGAGTGAAATTAGAGCTTGCCACATTCTGTCAGAGTAAAATTCCGCTGCTCTCTATTGATTTTGATGGGATTTTTTTTGTTCAAAGTGAAAATTGACCCTTTTATAAATATGAGCGACAGAATTTCACTGTGGACTGTGGTGAGCTCTAATTTCACCCTTTAATAAATATGCCTTAAAGGGTAAGATCAAGAGCAAAATATATTAACTTTTGTTTGGACAACTAGTGGCACAATTAGTTGGTTACTTGGCCCCATGCCATAGTAGGGCACTAATGAGCGACCACCATGAATAGCCTGAGATCCACTGGATTGGTTTTGAAAGGTGCTGCACCACCTGCCAGCTTCTAGTGTAAAATGTGGTCCCTGCAAGGGAAATCTCCTTTGTATAATGTCTAAATCCCATATTTATTATATAGGCAACCAAGGCCCATGCCAAGGGTAGCAGCTTGAGAGGGATGGCTTGATGTTGCCTATACGGTAAATATAAATAGTGCAAATCTTCATAGGCTGTTGCGAGATACTTGTGGCTAAATCTGGCACAAAACTGAGGAGAGGGGTACCTGGAAACTGTGACTGGCACTTATGCAGTACAGTTGGCCTATCTGCAAATGGTCAATCACAGGCTGAGGCCCAGTTGCCAAGGGCAGCCCTCAAAGCCCTGATAACAGCTTTAGGCATTTTGGGGTATACTTGGTTTCAAATAATCTTTACTGTACTTAAGCCACCCTGGGTTCTCTTGCAATATCATCCTCCATTCTTCCTTCTACTTTAACAAGATGCCCCTGCTGATAAAATGCAATCACGCAGCATGATGCAATCACCAAACCCATCATTTAAAGAGCCTTTTCAGCTATTTGCCCAATGAATCAAAATGTATGGCAATAATAGGTTATTTTAAATTAGAACCATCTGGCCCACAAAGACTAAAAAATCTCTGTGCTGACAGCAAACACGGGTTTTAATGTTTTACATTTAATTTATTTAAAATGTCAGACATTTGATTAAATAATTTAGTAAACAGTTCACTGAAACAAATCAGGACATCTTATTTCACTTTCAACCCCTTTAAAAATATCGTGTGACTAGCATTGTATTAAGACACAAGCTGACTCTATATACAAGTGATTTACAAAATCAATTCTACAGGATGGAACATTTTATTTTAAAATGGCTTACATACCTGGCCTAAAGCATGCCCTCTTGTGTGTGCGCATTGGTGGAATACTAATTAGCTGTGATGAATAGATTATATACTGTTTGCATGACACCAGGACCTCACCATTTTAAAGAGATGGAATGTTGGAGGCTGATTTGAACTTTTCACTGGAGAAAATCTGAAATGGAATCTTCAGTTCAAACGCTTATTTTCAGCCATCTGTGCCAAATAAGAGGTATCATTCCACCCACATCATTCCATTTCTCTATTTGAAAGCATTTTTCATATGTTCATCAGAGTTGACATTATTGCTAATACTATTGCTCCTCCTGGTGGTATTTATGCAAGTAACAATTCTTTCATGCTAAAAATGCATAAAAGGGGGTACTGCCATGAACACAAAACATACTACTTTGTCTCATGGAAGGAAGACTTTTTCTAAATATATTTATTATTTCAGAAAGAATCCAGAGTTTAATCTTCATCCCCATTCTCACCTTGTCATGCAGAAGCCGGAGTCTTTTTTTTTCATGAACAGTTAGCGGTTATATCATTGGTCTGTGCTCCCTTTTGCTAGTTATTATATTTGAGCTGTCTTTCAAAAAATGACTCCGGCATGTAGAGAGACAGATTGCAGAGAGAGGGCAATAGTGCTTATTTGGAAAGAGTGCAGAATGTTTACTTAATTATTATTTAGAAAGTTTCTTCTTTCCATTAGATTAAGCTTATATTATAAGCTTTCCATGATAGTTCATCTTTTACTTAGACCAAATTTAATATTTTCGTATAGGGCAAAACATTTTCAGCCAGAAAAGAGAATCTGCATTCTTGTTTATAGCTGAATGGAATCTATAATCATGTTTTGCCCCATTATTGTAATGCCCCAGTACAATCCTTCACCAGGTTGCAAACCCACAAGCATTTCTCTATGATATGAACCTACACTACAAGAAAAACAATGGAATAGGGGCTTTATAATATTTAGACTTTTTAATCAATTCATTAGTTCCTGGATAGCACATGAATGTACATACATCATTTATATTTTCCAGTGTCAGACATGGTCTGCAGCCTATTTTTATACCTATGGAAAGAAGTGGATGAATGAATTAAAAATGAGTCCTGTGGTCTATGAATGAATCTGAATAGCTGAAGAAAGAGTTACATCTTTTAGACCTCTAGGCCATGTATGTGCCCAGTAGGCTTCAATTAAAAATAGAAACTGTGAATCAAAAGGAGAGCAGAAGTCACAAATGATGGTCAGGAGAGCTGTGTTGCACTGAATTCAGTCACTAACACGGCTAGCACCAAAAAGGGACAATAGTTATATGGAACATACAGTATCTACACAATGACTTGAAGTTGGTTCTTTAAGGCAGGCAAAAAGAACAAATAGTTTCCCTTGACATCTATTAAGAAGAACCTGTAGTAACTTTTTAGACAAAAGCAACAGGACCAAACAGCTGACCTATGGACTGAATATGGGACTGGGGCTTTTTATTAAGACTTATTATTATGATTTTATTAAGTAATGAAATCTGGTCTACAGAATGCACCTTACCCGATTCTTAGCAATGCCACTTACTGTGGAAACCTCATGGATCAGATCATCCTGGCATTCTATCACATCACAGATGGACTGCCCAGAAAAAATATATTCAGAAGTGAGAGGTACCACAGCTTCTTCTGACTTCTGTTCATATGTGCTTGTTGAGTTAAGCAAGCAAACTAATCATCGCTATTTAGTTATCCATCTGATTGTGTAAACTGGACAGTATTGGACCATTTAACTTGTGTGTGATCAGTCCTTCCACCCAGGTACAGCTGCCTTACAGCTTTTCATATGTTATTTATCTTACTGGCTATATTCTACTTGTGATAAAGAGAGCATGGGTAACCTTGTGCAGAGGAATTATCTCGAAAAATATTGTCTGTGTGAGATCAAGTAGTACCTTTGGCAGTGCTTATACATGTAGGAAATTGGTAAATTAGCAAGAACTTGTACTGGTTTACCAATGACACTTTCTTCACATTGCAAAATACTGCTGAATAGGTAACTTTCCTAGCAATAACTGGCAGTAGGAATCAAGTGTTGGATACAGCAAACAGACTACACACACTTAGGGGGTTATTTACTACACTCCAAATATCACAAAAAATTTTTGATTTTTTTTTTTTTATTATAAAATCTGACTTTTAAAAAAAAAAAATCACAAATTTTTCGGAATTTATTAAACCCCGAGGATGGAAAAGTCAGAATCTGAAAATCCGGCATCTCAGACCTGTCGAGGTTGCATATAAGTCAATGGGAGAAGTCCCAATGATTTTTTGATGTGGGCTGGGTTTCAGGCAATACCCCGAAGTTTTCGGGTGAAAATTACGAGAAAATAGTGAAAATCACATGAAAAGGTCTGAAAAATTTGTGAAAATCTGATTTTTCCCCACAAAGCAAATTTTCAGTAAAATATAATAATAAATAAGCGTAAAAAACCTGAGTGGATTTGATCGGAGTTTGTAGCAGCAGACTTTGATAAATTAACCCCTAATACTATTAACACTATAAAGGGGCAAATTTATCAAGGGTCGAATTTCAAATTCATGGGAGTTTATTTTTAAAATTCGCATGTACTCAAAATTCCTCAGTCATGTGACTTGCGCACTGATATACATCAGTCGCTCTTTACCGCTGCATTGCAAGTTGGAGTGATATCACCCCCCCTTTCCCCCCCCCAGCAGCCTATCAACAAAACAATGGGGAGGTAACCAGATAACAGCTCCGTGACACAAGACAACATCTCCCTGGAAGATATGAGAACAGCACTCAGTAGTAAAATTCCAAGTCCTTCTGTCACTTCAGTAACACTGAGTTGGAGAAACAATGGCTTATCTGAAAGCAGTTCCATCATGAAGTGCTGGCTCTTTCTGAAAGCACACGACTATGTAAAATGCACGGAGATGGCTGCCTAACCACCAATATTACAGCTAAAGAAAATTCACTTGTTGGTTCAGGAATAAACATTTATATGGAAGAGTGAATTGTTTGCAGTTTAAACAGTGTAATTTAAGAAATAAAACCACCAAAAATAAAAATCATGACAGAATCCCATTAAGGAAGTGTTATAGTTGCACATAGGATTGGAACATTGACAATAATTAAAAGGTTGCTGCAGCAAACAAAATCATCAGTCACAAAGGAAAGCTAGGTCAACTCACTTTGAAGCAATAAAAGTCGTGACCTTAAAATATAAACCCTACTGTCGAGGCATGTCTTATCATACAACTTATTGGGAAAATATAGTTTAGAGAAAACAGATCTGATGATTTTTTAAGGAGATAAAACATTTTGGAAGTTTATTTGTACAACACTGATATCTTTTTATTTTAAGTTTTGCTATTTTTTTTTTAATTCACCCGATGTAAACAATATTGAGCTGAAAATTCTCAGAGACAGTAAGAAAGCTATAAGTCTTATTAACAAACCATATATTTTTTTAGACAAATTAAAAGATAATCAATCATCTGCTAAAAACAGAGAAGGTACTCTGCTCCAGTTCTGTTTCCTAGCACAGTGTTTCTTTCCTCCCAGGATCCACTGCACAGTCATATTAGTGAATGAATAAATAGTAAATTTGAATTAATGGGGGGGACTTGTAAAAACCTCACCCCCTCAGCTACACACACACCCCACAACAAACACTTTAGGTGAAATACGCTGTTGTCGAAACATTTAACAGAAGGCCTTAGTAATAAGAAAGGTACTCTATTGGCAAACAGCTGTGGCCCCAGTCCTTGCATAACCTGTAAAGGGCAAATTAATTTCCATATTGATATGCAACATATTAACCAGGAAGAGGACATTCTAGATCCTGTAAGCTTTAAGGCCAGGTAACATGTTGGATCTTCTTTTTTGCTTCGGTTGGCTTTGTATCATTCTGAAAAAAACACAAATGTATTCTTTATGAGTTGGGGTTATTATCCATTTATGGATCACTTAAACAAACAATAATAGCCTACTGAAATAATGTACATGTACAGTTGTATAGAGGATTGTGTGAAAGAAGCTGATGAGGTTGACAGAACATATTTTATACAAAAAGATGATATATGATCTTACATTTTACTGTAGATTTATTGGGAAAAGTGATTAAAGATAAACCCTATTTTTCAAACTAATAGAAATGATTTTAAATCAATTTTGCTATACCATTGCTCAGGTACAGCTGCATGGGCAAGTTAAAGTATGATCCCTCTGAGCCTCATTCTTCCCTTATGGATGCTGACCAGATTCTCAGACCTTAGCCATAGTCACCAGCAAAGTCTTTGTGCGAATCAGCACCTGGCAGGATAAGTTACCAGAGCCCATAATGTGCAGGTGCTAACAGAGGCATTTAAAATGGAGAAACATCTTGAGTTTAGCTTTAAATAACTTGTTCTTTTTATTCTTCAATTTTTTAGGTAATATTTCTATCTCAGATCCCAAGAAAATGCTTTACATACCGCCACATCAAATTCTTCTTTCGGTGCATTCCTTTTCAGCTTTACAGCATTTATGATCATTGACTGTTGTAATTTGGCACTTTTCGGTGAAACTAGTGCACTATCAGTCACTGGTAAACTATCAAGCTGTCCATGATTGCCAGTTGTCGCTACCTTGGCCTCTTTGTTAGGGGTGGGGGAGCCAAGTCGGGGAGCAGGGTTGCTGTTTTGTGTGCTATTCGTACTCTCCTTGGGGGAGGGATTAAGTCGTTGAGATGCATCTCCATTTTCTGTTCTCTTCACCTTTATGGTTGTGCTGGTTGAACATCCATCAAATACAATAGGGGGTCGTTTTCTCCCACCTTCAGTGCCAGCACTAGAAGCATAAAAAACAGTAAACGCAACACAAAATACAGGTCAGATGCATGTACTAAATTGTACAGTTGGTACAAGTATTATGTTATGGTTTCCACAAAAGCCTTTGCCTGTGCTTTACATGGGATCTATGGTCAAAATCTATAATCTTTCCTAGGCTTTGGGGAATGATTATAAGGCTATTTGTAATTGCAATGCATTATTCTTTTTTACGGTTTTGATTCTATAATAGCCGTTACCTTGCCTGTCTGTGTATTCCCCCCAGAATCAGCTCAGTTCACTTGTAAAGAAAACCTCATGGCCATTTGCCGTTTCATCTGCCTAACCCACCCACCCACCAATGAAAAAACAGTAGGCGGGTATTTTTACAGATGAAATTTTCAGAAGCGCACACAGCGGAGGTGGAGACTTGGGAGCAAAGGGGAAGTCTAGCACAATCAATAGAATAACCGTACAGTGACATTACAGCACATTACTCATTTTTATCCCCCCTACACTATTACCGAATCAGTGCGATCTCCTTGCGCTTGCTGCAATGCTTCCTGCTTTTTCTGACTGTGCCTGTCTGCACACAAGGAGATCGCTCCGATTCGCTAACAATCGCTGCAATGCTTCCTGCTTTTTCTAACAGTGCAAGTCCTAGCATTGCCGCGAGCGCAAGGAGATTGCACAATTTGGTAACAATAACTGCAATGCTTCCTGCTTTTTCTGATGGTGCCCGTCCTAGCATTGCAGCGAGGACTGGCTACTGTTTTTTCATTGGTGGGTGGGCGGGTTAGGCAGATGAGATGGCCACTGGCAGTGAGGCTATCTTTACAAGTGAACAGAGCTGATTCTGAGGGAATACACAGACAGGCAAGGTAACGGCTATTATAGAATCAAAACCGTAAAAAAGAATAATGCATTGCAATTACAAATAGACTTATAATCATTCCCCAAAGCCTAGTAAAGATTATAGATTTTGACCATAGATCCCCTATAACTACAGTATATTGAACTAGTTCAGTACTGCTCATGTGATAAAAGCTTTTGATAGTAGTTAGCTACACATTGTTACAGCTCTGTCCTGATCCCCCAGTGTGACAGATGCAATAGTGAAAAGGGCATTTCGGACAAAGCTGGAGCACTGGATGCTAAAATTTGCAAGTTACAGCTAGCTGAATATGCCAGGAGAACGAGGGAACCAAACTAGCTATAAGAGATAGGCAAGAGAAGAGTTGCTCAGAATTTACATTCTATATCATATTAGAATTTAACTTAAAGGAATTGTTCAGTGTAAAAATAAAAACTGGGTAAATACTATAGATAGACAGTGCAAAATAAAAAATCTTTTCAATATAGTTAGTTAGGCAAAAATGTAATGTATAAAGACTGGAGTGACTCGATGTCTAACATAATAGCCAGAACACTACTTCCTGCTTTGCAGCTCTCTCGGTTTAAACTGATTGGTTACCAGGCAGTAACCAATCAGTGACTTGAGGGGGGCCACATGGGTCATAACTGTTGCTTTTGAATGTGAGCTGCATGCTAAGGATCAATTGCAAACTCACTGAACAGTTATGTCCCATGTGGTCCCTCTTAAAGTTGCTGACTAACTCAGAGTTAGAGAGCTGCAAAGCAGGAAGTTATTATTTTTAACATGTATTTATATAGCGCCAACATATTGTATTCTGTTCTGTTAATACATCCAGTCACTATATTAGAAACACGTTTTATTTTGCACAGCCTTTTTACCCAGTTTTTATTTTTACACTTTACTGTTCCTTTAAAGGTGAACCACCCACATATAAGTTATTACATTGAATGGCACAAAACCTGCGATTCTGGAGAGAAACTGCTAAAGAAATAGGTCCATATCTTGAGCATGTGCACAATTGGGCAGGGGGGGGGGGGAGGCAAACAACGAACGGGTGAAGGGGGACAAGGGTCTGGACTAGGAGTAGGTGGCAGAAGTGGTACGTGCCTAGCATCTCCCCCACCATTGTGCCCTAGACAGGTGACTCTTTTGCCTACCTCTAGTTTTGTCCCTGCCCAAATTAGAAAGCCACAAGTTGCTTTAGTCACTACTTCCACTGTAAAACTCTCCCAAGATCTCACAATAATTGGCCCTTGGGCTTGGGACATATTTGCTGCTTTGGGTCATCCAGTAGAAGGAATCCGATAATAGAGGCAATACAAAGTTAAATTGTAGCCTTTACAGTACTGTACTAGTTTCTAGTGTATTATAGTTCAGGTTTTTGAAGTAGTAGTTTGCATCACCGTTACAAATATTTGCACATTCCTGAGATTTTAGGGACACTGATTATTTGGCATTGGCACATTAATAATGCAAGTTACCTTTTCAGTACAGTGGCGATTTTATTCTCTCCTCTCTTGCTTTCCATCATTCTACCCCATCGATTCCTGGGTAAATCCCTCTGTGGGAGAGGCATAGCATGCTGTACAAAGATTTCCGTTAGCTTCTCTTTGTTGTTTAATGCATCTTCTACTGGAATGTTTCTCTAAGATAAAAAAGCAATGTTTCCATCAGTGCAAAGCAAATCACGGGCCAAGTTGATGTAATAGTGTTAAATGTCAGTGGAAGTGCTGTTGTCTTACACAAACCAGCACAATAGTCAGAATGCTTTATCAATAAGGGACTTAGATCTGTAAACAGAAATCAGCAAAAAGAAACTCAGGTTTTTATCCCATGTTAAAAAACAAAACAAGTTCTTCAAGAATCAAGGAAGACACCTTTGCCACACACAGCTGCAATTACACTGTTGCCAATGCAGGTATGAGATCCATTATCCAGAAACCCATTATCCAAACCAAATTACGGAAAGGCCATCTCCCATAGACTTCATTTTATCCAATTATTTACAATTTTTTAAAATGATTTCCCTTTTCTCTGTAGTAATAATTACTTGATCCCAACTAAGATATAATTAATTAATATTGGAGACAAATCTGAGTTCATTTAAGGTTTAAAAGTTTTTTTTAGTAGATTTAAGGAATGAAGACTTAAATTACAGAAAGATCCGTTATCCGGAAAAACACAGGTCCCGAGCATTCTGGATAACAGGTCCCACATCTGTATTTGAAACATTTCTGAAGGTTATCAAAAAATTGTAAATGTTATTTTACTGAAATCAGTATCTCTTTGTCCCTTTTTGTTCTGTGGTAATGACTCTTAAAGGACCAGTAACATCCAATTTTTGTAACATAAAAAAAACGTTAGTATACACTGAAAAAAAACCCACCAAGACAAATTAAACTTTAAAATTGCAAAGTCTTTATTAAGAAATAACTTACCACTCCTTTTCAGAAAAGGCAGCATGGCGACCATCCATCGTGCAGCGCTAGATTTCTCCTCCCTGGCTATCTCCTATAAGGAAGGCAGGGAGGAGAAATCGAGTGTGCACGATGGATCGAGATCACCTTTTCTGCAGAGGAGTGCAAGCGGAGTTTCGGTAAGTTATTTCTTAATAAAGACTTTGCGATTTTAAAGTTTAATTTGTCTTGTTTTTTTTTTTCAGTGTATACTAACGTTTTTTTTTTTTTTAAATAAATTGGATGTCATGGTCTTGGTGTTTCTTTTTCAATGTATAGTAACAAATTTCTTTTTACATTTTTTTTTTTATGTTACTGGTAGTTTAAAATAATGTAGTCAGTTCTCTTCCAGCTCCCCTCTGTCAACTTGTTATTGTGACGCAATGAATTCTGGGACTTGACCCATATTGGTTGGTTGGTGCACAGATTTCTCAAGAAATCAAGGCTGCTAAGTCCCAGAATGCATCGTCTGGGGGGGGGGGGCAGGAACTGGTCCTTACAAACATGGCTTCCATTCAATGCACGGAACCAGATATGTCTGTGTAAAAAAAAAAAAGTATATTTATATATTTGTGGAAGTTCAGATGCATGTATGCAACTTACCTACATAGAGACAACTGAATGAGCTTATGTCAAAAGGGGGTATGTTTCCCCTTTAAAGGGTGACTCTAAAACCATGGCCTTTTTTGGGCTCTCCCTTGGCATGTAAAATCTGACCTTCAGTCAGTAATAATCCCCAGAATATCAAGGCAGCAAATGAGTACGTCCTTCAGACTGGAACCCCCAACAAGCATGTTATGTAGCCTTAAGGGGTCAGAGTCACAATTGTGGATCCATTAATGAGAACACTCCTGTACAAAAGGAACAATGCTTCTAGATGTTTAAATTCTGAACACTCTAAATAGTCACTCAGCTAAATAGGATAAGAAGCCCTAAACTAGGCAGCTGCCTCTGAGTCGTGCAACAAAACCTGCGCTGTACATGCTGAGAGTTGGCCAACACAACAGAACATGACACACTTAGAAACTAGAGTGTAATTGCGACAACTAATGGCGAGGGCGCCTCACCCGCTCCAGGGACAGCAGTAAGAAATCCCGAGAGAGCAGTTCAGGGTGCAGCAACAGAGCAGACTCCTTCACCAGAATCCCAGCACTGCCAACAGCTTTAGCCATCCTCAGCCGTTCCCACAATGCTCTGCTACAGCACAGGAAGTGACGTTGCCAAGTCTTAGTCGGTAGACTAGCTATACACTGTTTGCTGCCTCACTTGTATTTTTTTTTAATTTATTTATTCTGACTGTAAAGAAAGCATTATACGACATAAGCCTCTCCTATCGTTAGATTCGAAATGTTGAAATTGTTCTTGAATGTAATCGACGCATTTTACCAAAAAATGTATCTAGTAAAGGTGTGACGTCGGCACTTTTCCCTCTAGTTAGGTGTTCGAAAGTATAAATAGAAAAATACCCTCAACTGTCCATCAAAAATATTTATTCAGTTGAAACGTCCTTCAATTCTACATTGCCCGACTTAAAGATGGCAGACTGTGCGTTCCGACACACCGCATAGTCACTGTATGGAACCGTGGTCACATGACTCGGAAGCCCCTGCCCGAAGCACGTGACTGTGACACAGAGGAGGCCCAGGGCAGGCAGAGTACATCCAGGTACTGACAGGGGATTAATTGGTGTTTTTACGTATAATACCTATACATGTATATGTGCGCGCCAGCCAGTTACTTACGAGTGTTGCCTTTGAAATGCCCGATGTATATATATGTACACGTTGATATCATTGGAATATGCTTAATGGCTGTACGTGCATTTTTTACAAGTTTGAAATGTATTGTAGACGGTGATCAGCTGAGTGCCATTCCGTGACTGTCACATCTCTCATGTATAAAGAACAGCATCACATTTGGTCTGGTGACATGAGAATCGTGTAGCACTAGGTTACCAGATTCTGTATAGATAAATGGCTCTATGAGTCTGGTTCTTAGTGCGGCCACATTGATCTTTTGCCGTGATAAAGCTTTTCCCAACAATCCAATCATATTATTATTGTTTTATATTTATGGTTTCCATACATGCTTGACTGCTGGCATGAGAAGACGCCTCAATTGTGTGACAGTGACTATAGAAACTGGTCATGTTGAGCTGGATCTGAATAAAGAAAAAAAAAAAACACAGGTGCTGGATTCTTTAAAGGGACAGTATACCCCCTCCCTTTTTGAACACCAGCTCAATGATTAGGGCTTGTGCTTAATATAATTTTTGCCTGTTGTTTATATCACAGGCCGTAAATGGCTTATGTGGTCTTCGTGATAGTGCACATAGTCTATTATACAGGGGATTATTTGATCTCTAATTAGCTACCTTACATAGACCAAACATGTAGCATCAGTTCCCCTGTTAAAGGAAAACTATACCCCCCAAGCAATGTAGGTCTCTATGAAAAGATATTGCATAAAACAGCTCATATGTAAAAAAAACCCTGCTTCCATTTTCATAATAATATACTTTTTTAGTAGTATTTCCCATTGGGTAATCATAAATAGAAAACTGCCATTTTAAAAAATAAGGGCAGCCCCCTGGGATCGTAAGATTCTCTGTGCACACAAACAAACTATACTTCTTGGGTCACATGAGCTAACTAACAGACAGAGTTGTGTATTTTGCTTCCACACTTCTTCCTGTTACAGTTAAAGCTGCAGTATTTCTGGTCAGGTGATCTCTGAGGCAGCACACAGACCATCACAAAATGGTGGTTCAAGTGATCTAAAAGGGCAATATTTACTTAAATATATATTCCAGTTTGGTAAGATTCTTTAATATGCCACTTAATATGATATAAACTTTCTGTTGCTTAAGTATTCATTTTGGGGGTATAGTTTTCCTTTAAGATCAAGAAATAACAAAGACTTTACTTTTTTGTGTAAATAAAACAACAGGCAAAATATGTTGAGCCCAAGCCCTATTCATTCAACTCATTGACAATGGTGTATACTGCCCCTTTAAGGATATTGCATCCCATCTTTTTGAATAATCTTCTAATGGAGGCTCTGTGTGCTGTATTTTAAATGTTTAGTGATGAGTCTAAAAACTGTGGTCCTCCAGCTCCTGTTAGAAATCTGGCATCCAAAAAAGCTGGATGTATTTTACATTTTTGAAGTGTAATAACATTGTGTGCGCTAATTAAAATATGCTTTGCCTATACGTGTGCAGTAAAAATAGAGGATAAAAGCTAACATTCCTGTTTGTTTGTCATAGCTATAAACTGCAGCCAAAGGGTAGCAGATGCTTAACAGTGAGTGATAATTAATTTTCACAATAAACTTACAGTTTGCAGATAAGAAAATAACACTTGTGAAGCAAATATATTTAATAACCACTATTGTGTCAGTTCCTCTGTAAAGAGACAGCAGTATAGAAATCGTCTGTTTGTAGTTATGCTGAAATCTTAAAATATTTTTTATTTGAATCTTAAAATATCCTTATGTAGAATAAGACCACCAGGGCAATTTAAATTGCCTAGTATAAAATGATATGTTAAAGGGAAAATATACTCCCCTCACTTTTTAACATGAGTAAAAGATGAAAAGGGATGCCCTATTTTGTCAAGGTGAGCTCTCAGCATCTCCATGTGATAATGACATTTGTTTTGTCCAGCATCCTTTCCACAGCCAGATGAGAATTAAATGTTCTGTTATTTTATGTACAGCAACATCTTTGCCAGTATTTTACTTGTTTATATATATGACGAAACAAAAACGGTGTGGTTTTACTAATTTTAATCTTGTATATTCTTGTATTATGTGGCAGGTCGCCCTGGGGCCCCCCCGTATTTGGCCATGAGTGTGCAGGCGTTTCGGCTGGTGTGTGCATCAGAAAGGGAGCAGCTTCCCTTAGGAATTCACATAGAGTGTTTGGAATGCTCTGGCCATGATCTGTACCTTGGCACCAATGATTGTGTTATTTACCATCTTCTGCTAGTGGAACAGCCACTCTCTGAGCCCACAGGACTATCTATAGCTCAGCAAACGGATCAGCCCTACACCAGCTTTACCACTACTCCACAAAGGCAGAGACAACTGGGACTTAAGAAGCCCATTTGTGAACTAAGAGCTGCCTCAGCCTTGAGCAGGCTGCTGGTACTGTGTGATAATACTATCAGTATACTGTGCAGTGAGTCACTTGAACCCCTTCCAGGACCCAAGATTCGGGGAGTTCTCACTTTTACCCTCAACGAGAACCCTGTGAGTGGGGATGCTTTTTGTGTGGAGCTCTGCTTAATCTCCTCCAAGAAACGCACAGTTCAGATCTTCAGTGTGGGACAGGAGCGAGTACAATTGATACGGGAGGTTGCCACTCCAGAACAAGCCTGTGCGGTAGCAGCTGATGGGCACTATCTATGCTTGGCCCTCAGCAGCCGTTACATAACTCTTAATTATAACACAGGACATTGCCAGGACCTTTTCCCTTATCCAAGTGATCAGAAAAGACCAATTGTAAAGTGGATCAGCAGGCAAGAGTTTCTTTTGGCTGGACCTAGCGGATTAGGTAAAATGATTACATGCGTAGACTTTTTGGATGGTTAACTGGAATGTTATTAAAACTACATATTGCTGCTGCATGAAAATGCGTGCATCTTTAGAAAAGTTCACATTTAATTTTCTTTGCATTTTTGATAATGTAATGAATGAATGAATGAAACTGCTGGGGTACAGATGTACATACAATGCTGTTCTAAAATCTGTACCCCGGCGGGTTCAGAACACTTCCCACATCCATTGATGCGACTCCCACAAGTAACACCTGTTTATAGGAGTTGCATGACACATTGAATAATCCTATCACAGAGTCAACACCTCTGTGAATTTCTTCAGATGTCACCACTTTGAAGAGTTACAATGTGCCATTGTGATTGGATTAGTGTAAGAGTTTATATGATGAGAACTTCCCACACCAGTCAGTTGAACTGAAGAAGCTGCCCGGATGAGTAGTAAAACGTCTTTATTGATTACTCAGCAAGTCCAGTTTTTAGATTTACCTATACTAGTTATTGTGTAATAGTGGTAATATTTTCAGCAATGGCATTTGGACCAGTGTTTCCTCCAAGCTGAATCCTATGGTGAACAAGACTGAATGATGGGATACATATTTACATACTAAATGTATAGTGAATTGAAAATGTTTTTCAATTTCATCCTACATTTGTTTTCTTGCGTGACATTTTATCAAAGTTGTATTGGCATGTATGGAAAAGCCATGGATTGCTAACCTTTGTTGATTTACTGCACATTTTTAAATGTTTTCATGTTAACCTTTTTTTGTAGGAAATTTGTAAACTGTAATATTATAGTACAGGTATTACGTTTTTTCAACAACACAACGCCACAACATTTTCTAAGGAGGCTGAGGGTAGCACCAAGCTGTGACCAGCTGTGTAATTTTTTTAAATGACACCCCAATCCAACAGTTCTTAAAAGAACAGACACAGGCAGTCAGTTCTGGAACTCACTCTTGGTGGGGTAGTGCTATTCTGCCCCCTGCCCACCATAGACACTATCAAGTACTGTAAGTAATGTAGAAGTTGCTGGGTGTTTTGGGGCAATTCTAAAAACAGTTGTTCCATCCTCCAATACTAGTAAGTGATAGTGACTTGTGAATTATATGTCAGTGTCACTTTAATGTCAGATTAAATAAGAAATTAATTTGCCATTACAGTTATATTGGTCTCTATCCCCAAACATACAAATAGGATGCACCTACACACCTGTTATGATTGTACTGGAAGGTCATTTTTTTTCTATATGTTTCTGTTGACAGGCATGTTTGCAACAGTAGCTGGAATCTCTCAACGTGCCCCTGTCCGCTGGTCGGATAATGTCATTGGTGCTGCTATTTCTTTTCCATACGTTCTGGCTTTGGATGAAGAATTTATTACTGTGCACAGTATGCTGGACCAGCAGAAAAAGCAAACCCTGCCATTTAAAGAAGGAATTATCCTGCAGGACTTTGAAGGTAGCCACCAAGTAACAGTGCTGTGTGTATAAAAACAATGTGTGCAGGCATATCATAGATGAACTTCTGTACTGTAGGTCCCAATTGGTGTGGGATCTAGAACTAGACGTTGCAGTGATATCACCTCTTGTGAATCAAGTATAGTAAGCAAGCGGTGCTGTCACTAGCTGATTGCTTTAATGTGCCAGTGCTGCTACTCCCTTAGAGACTCTGCGGATACCACCAGCTGAGCAGTTAAATTGCAATGATTTCTGTATTTATGCAACATGTTTCACACCACCCAGGGTTCTTTATCAAGCTTTATCAAGTGGTTATGGGTTCAGCTTATCAGTGACTAACCCATGGAAACTCAGTAACATTGGCTTTGTGTAGAAAAAAATATCCCATATAGAAATACTGAATTTAATTTTTAATTAAGATATTCATATATCTTAAACCTAAAGGGAATGTAATGCTTCCCAAAAAAATATTTTCAGTAGAATTATAATAATTGTTTAACTGGCAAGGCAGACATATTTGCCAGTCTGGGCATTCAGTTATCATCAACAGATGGAGGGAAGCATGGCCCACACCTCTATTGTAGGTCTTTGGCACAGAAAAGGTTAGAACTTTAGTTTTAAGAGGTTGCTGCTTAAATAAATATATATGTAGACTGCAGGTGGCAGAATATATTCATGTGTTTATACACTGCTTTCAGTATGCTGCTTCACTTGTTACCCACTGTACTTTACGTTAAAAAAACAGGAAACTGTGACGAACCATATCTTATTGTTGGCTTTTTTATTTCCTACAGTCATTAGAGGTTTAGAGGTTGTCTTGCTTGTTTACAAATGCAGTTCTCCCTTTAATTCAGGCAAACAGACATGCAGAAGTGTCAAATGTTTCAAGGTTTTCCTTTAGTTAACAGTTAACGCCTGGAAACATAGGCAATGTTTATGTTCATATATGGAAACTCAGCAGCTTTGTTTTTGCTTTGTTCCTTAAAAAGTGCCTGATTGGTAGTAATATGCATCTAACTAACATTAGCATTTTACTGGTTTGTCGTCTGGGTGCTTTTTAATAGTTTAGTAAATGCTACAATGAAATTTGCATTCAACAGGAAACATCAAACATGCAATAGGCCACATTGGCACTAACTGTTGGTCTGTAGTTCTACCTATATATTTACTTGCACATTGTATTACATGGTAATACTTTGATTCTACTCCGTTCCCCTTTTCCTTTCTTTTTTTTTCTTTTTTTTCTTTTTTTCTTTACCTAATTTATTTCACTTTTTTTTCTTTTTTGTTAATATATGATGGTTGATTGGTATGAAAAATGTCAATCTATTAAAAAATATTTCATGATTATCTCTATCTTACAGGAAGGGTCATTGTGGCATCCTCTAATGGGATATATGTTTTAATTCCCCTGCCTTTGGAAAAACAAATCCAGGACCTGCTTTCAAGCCAGCGAGTAGATGAAGCTTTAATGTTGGCCAAGGGTGCCCGGAGAAACATTCCAAAAGAGAAATTTCAGGTTACAAACTTTCTATATTAAAATAAAAATGACTGCCTTTTATTTTTAAATCAGTATTTGGTTTGTATTTAAATAGAAGTGAGATTTTACTGGGGGAATGATACAATAAAAACTGTACCCTGTTTGCAAGGCACGTATGGTATCAAAAAAGGCCATGTACCATGGAGTCCATTTTAAGCAAACCTTTCTTATTTCTTTGTAAAAAGACAGTACCTTGTAGTTGATGGAACTTTCTGTAATTTGGATCACGATACTTTGTCTGCCAAAAAATAAAACATTAAATAAATCTAATAGGATTGTTTTGCAGCCAATAAGGATTAATTATATCATAGTTAAGCTTAAATACGAAGTACTGTTTTATTATTACATAGATTAAGGAAATAATTTGAAAAAATGTAGATGATGTTTATGATAAACCCACTACACTTTAGTTGTGATTTTTATGGCTATGACAGTTCTCTCTTATAGATCACCAGCAGAAATAAAAATAATAGAAATAATTGTAGGGTGTCTGAGAGTAGCACAGTTGTAAGGCAAATAATTAAGAAATCACAAAAGATGTCTCTTACAAAGCTAAGCATGTTTGCCACATACATAGTAAGCAATGTTACATATTGCACAAAAATTATGGAAACAAATTTTAGGGAGTTGTTCAATAACAATGATATATATTTAAACAAAGGGTAAATAGTATCAGCGTAACAAATCTAAGCAAACTGCGTACTGTTGGCTATGTTTTTAAGCTGTGCTCCAGTACAGTGACCAACATGTTGTTTTTTTCTGTTTTTGTAGGTTATGTACAGAAGGATCCTGCAGCAGGCTGGCTTTATACAGTTTGCTAAGCTTCAGTTTCTCGAAGCAAAAGAGTTATTCCGGTAATTTTCTGTAGGAATGGATTTCAGCCTTTGCAGTTTTCTGAAAGTTTATACCGGATATCATGTGGCTAATTTGTATGGAACCCTTCTTTCTGCACTACACTGCCAAACTGACCTTATTTCTGCATCTGTGCATCCACATATATCATTTCACTTTAAGTTGAACCCCAGTGGTTAGTGAGGGAAACAACCAAAATGCTGATATAGTAAACTTATATTGATACTGTGCCAATTCGCTGCTAGGCAAAAGGCTGCCTCCTTGATATCACTGTTCACACCAGGCTGATCAGAAATCCAAATAATCTAAAATAAAGAAGGAAGGAATAGTGAGGGAAAATATGGTTTCTCTGAGGTGTAAGTAACCCCAGGAAATGACTTCTCTGCTACTGCTATTCTTTATACAGAGCTATGTCTATCAGTTGTCTGATGAATGTTTCCAGGTTTCAATGCTATTTTAGAGTTAACACCTAACTGCTTGTTGCTAGAGGACTGCTACACCCTGATAGGGAAAGGTAGTTACTGATTTTATCCAACACCATGGGGCTGCTGTTTGTGGAACAGCAACCCTATGATATGTTTTATTTAAAAGCCAAAATTATCCTCCACCCCTTTACCTGTGTCAGAGGAAACCATGCACAGTGTTTGTAGGTGATACTCTTGGTCTGTTCATTAGAATAGAGTGACATACCTGGTCAATTGTCCATACCCTCTTAGGGCAACAGTTTGTGTAGTAAGCCCATAAACAGCCCTGCAACTATGGTAATATTGCCAGCTATCAGGAGGTAGACAGTCAGAAAAGACTCCTGTTATTATTGCAGAGTGCGATGGCAATAGTAGAAGCACTGGGGTGTTTGGATAGCAGCAGAAATCTTTATCATGTTCCAAACATTGGACTGTTCTGTATATTTGATAAAGCACTTGAATTTATTAATTGAGATATTTGCTGTGTTCATATCATTACAGAAGCAGCCAGCTTGACATACGGGAACTGATCTCTCTTTATCCTCTCATGCTGCCGTCGTCCTCCGCATTTATCCGCTCGCATCCCCCTTTGCATGAGTATGCTGATCTCAACCAGCTGACTCGAGGAGATCAGGGAAAAGTGACCAAATGCAAGCGTTTTTTAATGAGTTATCTGAGTGAAATTCGCAGCACTGAAGTTGCAAATGGTTACCAGGAAGACGTGGACACGGCTTTGCTGAAACTATATACAGAGGCAGATCATGAAAGTTTGTTGGATTTACTGGTCTCAGAAAATTCGTGTGAACTGTCTGATAGTGCATACTGGCTAGAGAAGCACAAAAAGTAAGCTATGGGCATCAATTTTTAAAGGAAAATATGACATGGCCTTTCCAATCATTAGATGTGAAATAAAACAATTACATGTGCAAGGAACATTTTTTAAGCTATTTTTTAGTATGTGTTTTTTTCTGTTGTGTTGGAACTGCTGCAAAAATGTGAAAATGTGATTTATATCACACCCCATGGCTAGATTATGCTGCTTTACTTTTAGCTGCTCAAATCCTAATACAGTATTTCGAGTGTGGAGTTTGTTTCTAACATTTTTTGTTCTGTATTCTTTTAGATACTTTGCACTTGGTCTTTTATATCACTACAATAAGCAGGATGCAGCAGCACTACAGGTAAATCGTTTTGTTTTTAACTTTTTTAAATATATGTATGACTGCTTTACATAGATGTAAACATACATCTCCTTAGGGGAAATGTTCTGCTCTTCTAAGAACTAAAGCAAAGCCAGCTATACCCAGTGGTAGATTCTTTTGGTCATTTGGTGTGTTTATGTACTATCCTTTTCTGAACTTTATATGTATTTACACAGGAAACAAATGCCAAAGCGCTAATATAATTTCCATTGGCAAATATTTGTTATCTAATGCAATCCATGTGTTCACTCTGACAGATATGGGTAAAAATTATTAATGGGGACCTGGAAGACAGCACCCGGCCAGATCTTTTTGAGTACGTAGTAGACTTCCTAACCTTCTCCAGAGACCAGCATCTTGTGTGGCAGTATGCAGACTGGGTTTTGCAGAAAAGTGAGCAGGTTTGTGGCTTTGTTCAGAAAAACTTGGAGGGTGACAACATTTTAAAATACAGGGGTGCTATGTCTCTCACATTGGTCTTTTAATTGTAAAAATGTTTTGGTAATGTTTGGAATAAAGTTTACTAGTAAGATGTTAAAGCAGTGGAAGTGAAACATTCTTACACATTAGCTGGACTAGCCAGAAATTAATTAAAATATAACAAACTATACATATGTATTCTGTATAAAATTCTACCAGTACCTTCCTCTGTATCTGTGCACAATATTTGTTACAACCCACACTGATTTACTAGAAGTAGCATCATATACCAAGCAAGTGAGTTTATAAAAGATTTCCCCTCCAGCATTTCTATTCCATATCCATGATAAAATAAACTCATCATTGCTATGAGTATTCAGCAATGAATTATATAGCAAATATACCATTGTTCAAAGACAGCAAGCATAGGCTATTTTTTTGTTCATTGACTGCATTGTATAAGTAAGGAAATGTCTCTAGCAGCAGATGTGTTTGTTCTGGATTCGAGTGTCAGTCTAGTCTTTTACTACTCAGATCCTTTAATGGTTTTACAGGTTGGTGTCCGGATTTTTACCAAAAGATCTCCTGAAGAATACACGCAGAATGGCTTCTGTCCAGATAAAATTGTGAGCTATCTTTGCAAGTACCATAAGGCTTTGCTCTTGTTCCTAGAACATTTAGTCCTGGAGAAGATGTTACAGGTAAGTGAAATGCTAACATCAATTGATATCAGAACCTGTAGAATTGGTTATTTTTGTTTACTAAGAAAAAAGCTATGTATGTTCTTATTGATCATATAATATCCCATTAGGATGAGTTGCTTTATGTTTGTGGATCATTTTAACACCTGTGACTAGATATGAAAACCTGTCGTACATGTTTGCGTGCAACTTTTGTAGACAACAAACTTGTAGCCAATCAAAGCAACGATGACAATTAAATGTCAAGTGCCAGCTCTGGTTTTTAATAGCAAAAAATATTTGAAAGAATTACATCTACCTATTCATTTATCTTAATTGAAATACCTGATGATTCTAATGTGACTTAAACAGCAAGTTCATTTTGGAAAGGCCTGTTAGTCTTATAAATATAATCAACATATAATCTTAAGTACTATATATAACATAGTAACATAATTAGGTTAAAGGAAATTATAAGAGACACATGCCTGTTGATTTAATCCTTTTATGTCCTACCAAACTGATCCATTAGTACAGTTAATTCTATTAAAATTATATCTGATATGGTTGGCTATACATAATTGCTTGTATTCAGTGCTATTCATGTTTTTCCACTGTGCAGAAGGAGAAGTACCACACTCATTTAGCTGTGCTCTATGTAGAAGAGGTCCAGCGCCTTAAGGCAATGGACTCCCCAGATGTAGAAGAAATTGAAATGCAGCGGGGAAGACTTCAGAAGCTTCTGCGGCAGTCAGACCTCTATAGAGTCCTCTTTCTTATAGGTGGGTATTTATAGGGTAATTGCTAATTTCTTCAGTGCACATGCTCTTGAAATTAAATTTTCAAAACTGTCCTTTTATCTTCTAAACAGAAAACCTAATTCTGTTACACAAAAAAGACAAATAAACCACTTCATTATATTTGATACACTTCATTTCATGTAAAAGGAGGGCCAAAGTGAAGAAGCAGCTACATTGTTGTACTAAGGCCTGGGAGAAGGGCTGGCTTATTTGTGTTGCACTATTTGCTTTGAGTCTCCTTTATTGCTACTTTGCAGCTTCATGTTTAAGGTTTCATGTAAAAGCATAAAACCACTTTTGCCCATACGTATCAGAATACCAGTGAAATTCTTTTAAGTTGCATTGCGAAGTGTAGCCGGTTATTATGCTTTATTTTTCACTCACTCAGATAAAATCAAAGGGACAGATCTAGACATGGAGCGAGCTATAATGCATGGAAAGCTGGAGGAACATGGTCAGGCATTGGATATTCTAGTTCATCATCTGAAAGACTTTGCTGCTGCTGAGAACTACTGTGTATGGAACTCTGAAGGGAGGAATGCTCCATACCGTCAACGCCTATTCCAGCTTCTTCTGTCCTCCTACCTCACTCTTGCCTCTCATGACAATTCTTTTCTTGTGGCTGCCGTGGATTTATTAAATAACCACCCTGCAGAATTTGATGCAGCTAATGTTCTGCGCCTGTTGCCAGAAAACTGGTCAGTGCAGCTTCTCTCCCCTTTCTTAGCTGGAGCCATGAGGGAACATGTCCATGCACTTAGAATGTCACAGATAGCAATAGGCTTGGCAAAAGCTGAAAATGTGATTTACAAGCAAGAGAAGGTGAGTGTTATTGGTATTTCCTCATAACAAATGCTGTACTTAACTGCATTTTGCAGCTCATTACCAAAACAACTTAAGTAGCCCAGGCAGTAAGGCCAGTGGCATACAGGGCTGATGGTTGGCACAGGGAGGAGAAATGTGATATGCTTCCATCCCTCCTTCTTACAAGTGTATTGTAAGGCACCGAGTTTGCCTATGTGCAGACATATGGAGTAGATTTCGACTTTAAAATGCATACTTTCCTGTTTTTGTGCTGAAATCCACTCTGTGTGTCTCTACACAGGCTAAGGCCGTGCCTGTCCGTGTACTTGTTAGAAGGAATTCCTGAGAGCAAGTTGGCAGCTTAATGGAGAACTCAAGCTTAAAAAAAGATGTAGGCTAGAAATGTTGTACATTATTTCTTTGAGCTTCTCTACCAGGCCAAGGCAACCACAACCCCTTAACAGGGATGATCTACTGTATGTCTCTGAAGATGCTCCAGTAGCCCCCCATGTTCTTTTCTGCTGATTCACTGCACATGCTCTGTGCTGCTGTCACTTACTGAGCTTAGGGACCCACTAACAATATACAGTACACATAGAATATAAATGTCACAATATAAGGCTGATTAGTAATTAATACAGATAATTACTACATGGCAGCACAGAAACTAGTGTAACTAGCATCAGAGTTTACTAATCAGCCCTGAAGCATCAGGTTTTATTACAGTCCATTCTCATTTTCTGCTTGATCATTTGTGACGACCCCTCAGCTTAGCTTCTCAACAGCTGCTCAGAGCCCAATGAGCATGTCGCAGACACTTTCCAAGATGGTGACCCCCTGTGACAAGTTTGAAGTCCTGGATCATTGCTGCTATTGAGAAGCTGAATCTTTAGGCTGGTGCAATAAGTTCAGTATATAAAATATGGCATTTTTAGCCATATTCATTTTTAGGCTTTAGTTCTCCATTAATGGCCCGTGTATGGGGCCCTCCAATGGATCTGGCCAATACATTGGCAGAGTCTGATTGGCAGGCTTAAAAATCCCATCACGTTGTTGATGTTGTCCTTGCCCCGATGGCCTGCATTTACCGTTTTTGTTATCCAATCGTTTGGCTTGAAAAGATCAGGTATTTGTCAACCTTGCATAAAGAGCAGATCTTTTTGTTTATGATCATCTTAAGTCTGAAAGCACCCAGGGCATTTCTGCATTTCCCTATTTCAGCTACCACAGGAATCACTCCTGCCAACCATCTGTAGCACTAATGTCAGGTGATTCCCATAACAGTAGGTGGCAGCAGGTGTAATTTTGGGGCCTGTGTGCCAAAATCCTAAAACACAATATTATGTTATTGATATCATGAAAGAACAATAAGAAAAAAAAATCTTCCCATAGAAACAAGATTTGCAAACTACTTTACATATCTTGTAGCACTTATAAGTGTTGGAGATTCTGTATCTTCAGTTAATAGATCCTTTTTCTACTGGGACTGTTAGGGTGGGTTATATTTGCCAAGTATAAAATGAGGAATTATCATTGTCATGTGTTAAATCTGCTTCATTATTATTATTATTTTTTGTTCCATTTGTTGTAGTTGAACCTAAGGGAAAAACCTATTGTTCTCACGGATAAGAAATACTGCAGTGTGTGCCGGAATCCTTTCCAGGAGCCTGTTTTTGTTAGATACCCCAACGGCCAAATCGTCCATACACACTGCAACAAAATCCCATGTGAAGAGTAGTATTGGCGCCCATCTGCCAAATTCTAACAAGCAAACTTGAAATGAGTTGGTGGTCTCGGAGGTGCCTGTACTATCAATCTTTTCTTTGCTGGACATACATGAATCAGTAGTTTTGTCTACAGGAGATGATGATACAGTGGCTTTTCTACTATGTAATACGGGATGACAAATGATTCTGCATAGGATGTTGTAAGGGATGCCTTCATGCATTTATAAAGTCAGCACAAATCCCATTAGCAATGATAAGAAACTTTTTCAAAAGTTGGGAACTTGCAAGCATCCAAAAATGTTGGCCTTTTTTTAAAGATATTTGCACTGAAGATATTTTGCAAATGATGTGATCAGCATTATGGACTAACATGAAGAATAGGCCAACTGTCTTGCACACGTGATGTTTTGCTGCAAACGTAGAAATATGGCTGTGGGATTTAAATCATGTCTAGGTTGGATCGTGAACGGTTTATAGCTGTTTTCCAAAATGCACTTGTCCACTACTCTTGCAGGTGATTTACACTTGATCATCGATACAATTACTCATCCGTTAGCTGAGATGATTGCGATTATTGCATTAATGAATTGGCTTCTGAACTTAATTGCTGTTTTGGTAAGTTGTATAAAGCAGGCATTGTAACATTTTAAAGATTTTCAAAAATATATTGTGGGCTATTTCCCTTAATCTCTTTACTGGGCACGTCAGTTCAAGCTACTTGCAGTCACCCCTGAATAATAACATCTCTTAACCCATATTTAGGTAATCTGCTCTGTACATCCTCCTCCCAAGCACTCATTTCAGTACTGGTGCAGTTGCTTGATCAGTTGCTCATCTCTATGAAGCACCACAGGAACACACAGTAGGCTTCTTTTGTGACTGGGGTTCAACCATTGTTATATTCCCTATCACTTGGGGCATAGTGCTTGGGGTGCCCTGCTGCATTAGATTTCATTTTTAAGACTTAAGTCTAGTGGAAAACAAAATTGTGGGCTCCATTTGCACTAGTGCACTGCAACAACACCGTTTATTTGTATAGTTCAATGTGTATCAGAACGGTTTACAACAGACTCCATTCGTTTGTCAGTGTAACTGTTACTAACAATTTATCATCTGTGCTCTTTGTTTTCGCTGAGATTTCTTTGCAATAATGGTGCTCCAGTGTGACCAGACTGCGTAGTCCCTCTCAGTGGTGTGTGACGCACCTGTCCATTGTTACACAATGGCTCTTATGGTTCTTGCTGCATGTTTACAAAAGTGTACAGAATTGTATGTACCTGCAAGGAACACCCATTGTATTAATCACGACTACTGTGCCTCAGAATAAAAAGTTTACTCCGCATTTGATACTGCATGCAGTGCCACGTAATGATACCGAGAAATACTCTCACTCTCTTTTTCAAGGGTGTTAAAAAATAGATTTAAAAAAAAAAAAACTAAACATAATTCTATTAATATAGAAATCTTCACAAGGCAAGCTTTTAAGACTCCTTTTTAAGTTTGCTTTGTGTATTTCTTTCGGACACTTCTTCTTTGTTCTTCCACCCGATTGCAAAATTACATTTTTTTTTATTTACATTTAATTTTTTATTTTTTTTTTGAGTAGAAAATGTCTATATATCAATCAAGTTTCCTGAGGCCTCCTTTACCTTATAAAGTCAACATGGCCTCACCCATGTGAAACATGACTACTTAAATTACAGCTAGGAGTACAGATACCCACAAGCATAACTATTTTAACTTTTCTACTAGGGATGCACTGAATCCACTATTTGGGATCCATTGTGAATGATTCGGCTGAACCGAATCCTAATTTGCGAGATTGAAAATATTTTTTCCCTTGTTTTTCATGACAAAAAGTCACATGATTTCCCTTCCCGCCCTAATTTACATATGCAGATTAGGATTAGGTTCAGCCAGGCACAAGGATTCGTCCCAATCCAAATCCTGCTGAAAAAAGGCAAAAAAGATTCGTTGTATACCTGGAACTGGAATGTAGTATTTTGTCTTAGAAATATAGTGCACATGATATATAGTGAGTAAAGTACCCCCTAGTGTGAAATATAAGGATATTATAAATCACAGAGGCGTCCCATAACCACACAAGTGCTTTTATAAGGGTCATGCAACGCTGAGGTGACTTCTAATATGCCCATATTTAACAACAGGTGATACATTATTATAATACACAAGTTTCCGTGAGTCATTTGACAGCAATAACATCACTAAGCAACAATTATAGTTGATGACATCAGTTATAATTCAATTAAAGGATATAATTTACAGGCTATATAAAAGGCTATATGAATGGCTTTTGTGTATAATATTAGTATAATTATCATGGATGGGGAGTCAGAGGAGACTGGCAGCTGAGATGGACTCTGTAAAGACATGTTGCAGCTGTTGACTGGAACACTCCCATAAATTAGATAATTTCTCTATGGTGGGGGAAATTGTTCTCAACCCCCCCCCCCCCCATCGGTTTGAAACAAGTGCATCATTTTATTAAATATAAGTAACTTATTTATTTAGAACCCAATGGGAAATGTATAAGGACATATCGTGCTCCTGTTCTATTCGATTATTACACTTCATTGATTTGTTTTTCTGTGTATGTAAATGCTGTTTTTGTCACAGTTGATAAGATCTATTCCAATGGTAAGGCAATTTAGATAATAGGCATCCCGTCCATAATCTGTTAAAATAAAATCTGTTATAAAAAAAAATATGATATACATGATAATAATATAAATTCTCAGTCCCAGTCTCTGGATTTTGTATGTGCTTTCAGCTGGGTCACATAAAACAAACCAAAAAAAGCAATTGTTGTAATTAAACAATGTATCCAACTTTTGTGTCTATTTCACTATTGGATGAAAAAAGTACAATTGTGAATCTCATACAAATTCATGATTATGTGCCTTATTTTGGCCTTCAAATAGGAGATGTTTAAGAAAAACGAAAGTTTGACTGAGTTATAGATCCAGTAATGCCACACAAACAAACGTGCCAGCTTTAAAACAAAACTATACTCCACAAATGAATACTTTTTTTATAAACAGATAGTTTATAGTTTAGATAGTTTATATCAAATTAAGTGGCATATTAAAGAATCTTACCAAACTGGATTATATATATATTTTGCCTTGAGCAACCATTTCGTGATGGTCTCTGTGCTGCCTCAGAGATCACCTGACCAGAAATACTGCAACTCTAACTGTAACAGGAAGAAGTGTGGAAGCAAAAGACACAACTCTGTCTGTTAATTGGCTCATGTGACCTAACAAGTATAGTTTGTTTGGTTTGTTTGTGTGCGCAATGAATCGTACAATTCCAGGGGGTGGCCCTTATTTTTTAAAATAGCAATTTACTATTTATGATTACCCAATGGCACATACTACTAGAAATTATTATAAAAATGGTTTATTTCCATGAAGCAGGGTTTTACATATGAGCTGTTTTATGCAATTTCTTTTTATAGAGACCTACATTGTTTGAGGGTATAGTTTACTTTAAGAAAGAGTGCAACCAAATCCCTCAGCAAACTCATGGCATTTCATAACCACCTAACCCGTTGTTTAGCTAGTCCTGCTTTTTTCGGTACATGCCGTAGATCTGGAGTAAGTATTTTAAAGGAGAATTCAACCCTTTAGCAAAAAAAATAAATAAAAAACCCTACCCCCCAACCCATGTTTTTTTTCACCATGTCCCTTTCTGCCTTTCATTGCCCTCCATAAAGATCTGCCTAAAGGAGATGATGACTGGTGGCCTATGACTACAACATACTGAATGAGAGTATGTGAACTTTGTACAATCAGTCATTGCCATGTTTCCCATATTATTCTATAAAAAGGAGTGAGAGGCTAATAGGGGAATCCTAACTTCTGCTGGTTTCCCTTATTACAGCTAAAACACCGCATGCCTTTACCCCAAGAGTTAATTTTTGTAATAAATGACAACCAAAGAATCACTACTGGTGATTACATAGTTATATCTAAGATTGGAATGGTGGCAAATGTGTGAGTTCAATATCTATAAACCCATAGTCATGAACCTAGCCAGGCATGTATTATCCTCTTTCCTGTTAAAGTTTTCCATTTGTTTGAGGTGCCCCACATATCAGAAGGAAACATTCTTGGATATAATATCAGCATTCTTAAATGAAGCCTTAGTAAGCTCAGGACTACCTGAGATAAGATATCCGCTTCCAAGGTTACATTCACTTTGTCCCTAACCTGTCCCTTGCAAAATGATATTCTAGACCCATTATTATTTTTACTCACACATAATATTCTGCAGCTCTGTACAAAGTATACACAGTACATACATCATACAGATTACATGCAAAAAAATACAAATCGTGGAGGCAAATAGGGCCCTGCTCAGTGGAGCTTACAGTCTGGAGCCTTACACCAGGAGCCATGCACACACAGCTCTAAAATTCTCTTGCATTATTTACCTGATACAATGACTTAGTAAAAGCTAAAATCTCTAAAAAAAAAATACTGGCAATTAAAAATAATAAAAATTAAATTGTCAGAGTTGCTGACTCCTTAATATTGTCATATGACTCTGCTAAGGTAAAAAACAGCAGGTTTTGGGATGTTTTGCACAGCCACAATAAATGCCCTATTTCTCATAGTTCCAATATTTCTTTTGGCTTCTCGCATCCTATACCTATACTATTCCATGTGGTATTTTTTTTAATTTCATTGTGCTCCCCAAGTCCTGTATCTTCTGAACTGGTCATTTACTATGTTCAAGGCAGAGAGCAAAGTGCAAAAAAGTGCAGGAATAATACACCATGGGACGCATTTACTAAAAAGCAAATTGTGTTTTTCTGACGAAATTTCACTAAAAGACAAGCAACACACAACTAGCAAATTACCTTGTCGCTTTTGCTGTGTTTCGCCAGGGTCGAAAATCTGCTAAATCTGTTTGAAAATTTCAATTTGGTTACCCTTTTCACCAAAATCTATTTTGCCAGGTTCTGGCGAAATAATACAATGAAGCTACATCCTCAACAGTTTTATGTCCATGACATCATATCCTGTATTCCTAAAAAAGCCATAAGCAAAAGTCAAAACGCTGGCGTTATTTCATATTTAAAGTGGGATTATTCTTACAAGTTGGTGGGCTCATGGCCTAGGACAATAGAGGATCTCCGTCTTCCTTCTGCTTCCTTGGACATTTTTAATAAGAAGTGGCCACTTCCAGCAATTTCACCACCAGCACAAATAAACACACACAAATGACCATTTATATACCCACTGAATTTAAATTGATGTAGGTTAACAAAGTTTAGCTAGGAAGGAATGCTAGAGAAAATTCTTCATGGAATTTTAACTTAGTTGCACAAAGTCTGGTGGAGACTTCAGAAGCAAAAATTTGCACGTAGGCAAATATGCCCTCGGTGTGTTTTGCACTTTGCACACTGACTTGTATGTAAATGGATTGCGTGGGTCACTGTGCTCCATTTTTTAGAGCAGAGAAACCTGCGTGTTTTCCATGAATACAGTGGCGCAGTCATGTTCATGATGGGTGGGTTGGGGGAAGAACATAGACATCCTCGTTCATACACACAAGTTATGGAACACTTGCAGACATAGGCTGGAAAAGTTCCCCTTAACTTACTGCTTGCCCTATGTCAGACAGTAAGGACAGAGCTGCTTTTGGAAGATGTATTCTAGTTCATAAATATTGCTTACTCAATGACGATTAACAAAACTATGTAGACTTTACACAAGGGACAGGAACAATCGTTTCATACCATGAAAGGTAAGTTTAATGGTGACCTAGACAATGCACTTAATTTGTTTTAAGTTAAAAATTGTGTGTTTTCAGTCCAGAGCATTTATTTTGCCCATGCCTAGAGATGCGGCCCATTTATTTGGGCAGTAACAGGGCACACATGCATTGCACTTGGGTATAGAAATGCTGATTGCCGTCCAGCGAGGAAACAAAAAATAGGTGCATCCAATAGCAACAGGAAATTCAAAGCACACTTGTGTCCTAAACAGAACAGACATTCCCAAAGATACAGTTGCAAGATACGGGGGACATTATATTCATTAATATTGTAGATACCTGTTATAATTATATATACTTTTATTTTGTTGTCATGTAATTGAGTTCTGTACTTTTACTAAGTGAGCCATTATTGATTTGATGGAAAAAATTGAAGATCGTGGATGCAAAAAGTCCCCATAATGTGCAATTTAATTTTTCTTACTGTGAAGAACAGCTACCTTTTATACATGGTAACTTTCCAGCGTTTTTCCATTGTTCGTCTTTAACCTTAACGTTGGTGATGTGAGGAAGCTGCTGGCTGTGTCGAAGCAGTCATTTTATCATGTGTCCAGCTGTGCTAGCTCGCCTGTTCATCTTGTGCCTGGTTATATAGCCTAACACTTATCTTCTAGTACAATGGAATGTAAAAATGTAAATATATTGATTTTATTAAAATACATTGCTCTGTAGTTAATCTGTGTCATTTTTGGTATGTTGTTGGAGATGCCAACCGTATTTTTGTCTCATTCAGAAATATAATCACCATTTTACATTTTTTTACACTTTTTAGAGCAATAGATACTTTTGTCCATATAGTATATAGAAACTTCATCTAAAATGACATACTCTGTTGGGATAAAAACTAACTCTCTAGGAACAATATCAACACAAAGTTTGGGGGTTTTTGGGCTTAATCAAGGGCGAAAAAAACATCATCTTGTAGCGATGTACATTGAACATATAAGTTTACATACACAGTAGCCAATAACTGATAGAAAAGGTAAAGAGGACCCTGTCCAATAGAGCTTACAATCTCAAGATTACCGTGACCAGTGCCTGGCTGGATTGGTCACCACCATTGAACTCTGGAGTGATAAATAGCATTTTACCATCTGATAGTTTGCCAAACCCAGACTTTGCTGTCACATACCAGAACACATTTCACTTATAGGGGTTGTTTGCCTTTAAATTAACTTTTAGTATGATGCAGAGAGTGATATTCTGAAAAAAATTGCAATTGGTTTTCATTTTCAAAGTAGCAATAACAATACATTTGTAGCCTTAAAAAGCATTTGTTTTTTTTAGATGGGGTCAGTGACCTCCATTTAAAAGGTGGAAAGAGTCATAAGAAGATGGCAAATAATTTATAAATTATAAAAAGTAACCAATGAAAAATTGAAAAGTTACTAAGCATTAGCTTACTCTATAACATACTAAAAATTAACTTAAAGGAGGACTAAACCTTAAAAATGAATATGCCATATTTTTATATACTGAATTTATTGCACCAGCCTAAAGTTTCATCTTCTCAATAGCAGCAATGATCCAGGACTTCAAACTTGTCACGGGGGGTCACCATCTTGGAAAATGTCTGTGACACTCACATGCTCAGTGGGCTCTGATCAGCTGTTGAGAAGCTAAGCTTAGGGGTTGTTGCAAATTATCAAGCAGAAAATGAGGTTGGTCTGTAATAAAAGCTGATGCTACAAGGCTAATTACATTCTCATGCCAATTGCACTGGTTTCTGTGCTGCCATGTAGTAATTATCTGTATTAATTACTAATCAGCCTTATATTGTGACATTTCTATTCTATGTGTACTGTATATTGTTAGTGGGTCCCTCAGCTCAGTAAGTGACAGCAGCACAGAGCATGTGCATTGAATCAGCAGAAAAGAAGATGGGGAGCTACTGGGGCATCTTTGGAGGCACAAATCTTTACTGCTGAAGGACTGTGGTTGCCTTGGGCTGGCACAGAGGCCCAAAACATTTCCAGCCTACTTCTTTAGTTCTCTTTTAAATGTGAACCACCACTTTAATGTCAAAGATAAAGTTTTGTAAAGGGGTGATATTTGGTCTAGGGATGGATCCAGCGGTTTGGCTAGGGCGTCGGCTTCCAGTGACTGCAAAATAAGGCTGCAGTGCAAAATTCAGTGTTCTCTGCTTTGTAGCAATAGTTTGTGTGAAGTCTATTTGCATCTTTTTAACATAAATTGTCTCCCATGTGCAGCACGAAAACTATGGGACATTACCACTAACCAAAGCAAATTGGAACAAAGACTCTTTGTTGAAGCTGTAACACAGCTGAAACACAATAATATGAAGAGTGGGAACTTCCATGCAAGTAAACTTTGGGAAGTGATTTCTATTAACAGCATAAAAATTAGAACGGACCTATGACAGTCGTGTTGTATAAACGCTGCAACAACATCCGACATTGCTATTTCTTACCTTTTTTTTCGTTGCATCCGACTTGACACCAGCGTTTTGGCGCGTCGGAAACGCACCAAAGTCGCCCATGAAGGTCTACCCTTAAGGTCTGGTGATCCACATTATGGAAAGATCAAATATCTGAAAAAATCCCTGGTGCTAGTCATACTGTATAATTTCCTGAACCTGTAGTAATCACGCTACTGTGGGGCAATCGACCCATTGGCTAATGCAATCTCACACAGTGGTTCCCTACCATAAATATACTTACTCCATTCGAGCACAAAACCTGTCTGTTTTCAGTATTTGAATTGCTTTTAAAGGAGAACGAAAGCATATCTAATAAAGTGTGGCAAGAAAATTCTAATTATTTTTTTAGGCTTTGGTACTATACCAAGGTAACCACAGCCCTTTAGCAGTAAAATCAGTGTCTCCAAAACCTAACCTTGTAGCCCCCTATCTTCCTTTCTGCACATTCACTGCACATGCACAATTAGCATCAAAATGTAATCAGACCTCTAGTATTGCTTTTTAACAGGTGGCCATTAAATTCTACCTGCTGATTGGTTGTTACAGGTTACTTCTCCTGGGCAAAACGTAGTGCCTTTTATTACATAACTCCTTTAGTTTGCTTAGGAGCAGTAACCCATACCAACCAATCAGCAGGAAGCGTTACCTGGTCACCTGTATAAAAGTAAACATCTTATTGTTAGCTATTGGTTACTGGGGCAACTTTTACCCTTTTATTACATATACATACATTAATGTGCTATGGCGGCAATAACCTAGGCCACCAAAAAAGCATTTCATTACCTTATGAAAGCTTCTTATTTTCATTTGTTTTCAGCAATGTTTGGGAGAACAAACAGCCATTCACCTCTAATCAATCTAACTGGAATTCATCCTGGCCCCCCTCATCATTGGATTTATTTAATCTATCCTTTTCATGTTGGCTGCATGACATAATGTTTAATTTTTTTAAGTCTGTGTCTTTCTCTCCTTTCCAATTTGTGTGTGTGCAATGATCTTTGATCTTGCTTCACAGTGGTACACAGCAAGCCTGGCCATTTAAAGGAGAACTAACCCCCTTTAGCCAAAAGTCCTCACTGGCCGCCCTCCCTACTGTACAGTATTACACCAGAATTGTGTCCCCTCTGGAAATACTGACCGCACATGCAGAGTCAGCGCAGCGGAGCTCACGGACGCCATCTTTGAGTCTTCTTCCTTCCCTTCAGCAATTCCCGTTACTTTCAGTCGCAAACTGGAAGAATGCTCCAACTGTGCATGCACAAATACGTTGCTTACTTTATGAAAAGCTGCCGACAGATAAAAGTCTGCAATTTATTGGGCATTGTATGGGGCCCTCAAAAGGCTTTCCCCAATCGATATCTGGCAAAAAATCAGGCAGATGTTGATTGGGCGGGTTTAAAAATCCCGTCGGATTGAGGACAGTAATTATAATATAATGTACTGTTGCTCTTCACTGGTAAAACTGGCGTGTTTGCTTCAGATAGACTACTATAGTTTATATAAACTATAGTAGTCTATCTGAAGCAAACACGCTAGTTTTACCAGTGAAGAGCAACAGTACATTATATTTTAATTACTTTAATCAGTTTTGGTGTTACTGTTCCTTTAATGTACTAATGTAATTTCCATGTTGATTGATAGAAGTTAAGTCCACAACATACAAGCCATTTTATCACTGCTAAAACTCAAAAATATTACCAAAGGAAAACTACATAAACCAAACATAACTGTAAAAACCTAAAACCACTTATATTTTAACTGAGCATATATCTGTAGTATAGCTGTTACATACAATACAAAATGAACTAAAGTATTGTTCTTAGAAAAAGAAATGTTTATACCTTAATATCTCATTTGATTATTTTCAGTGCTTGTATTTAAAGTTATTGGGAGTCGAACATTTCTGGTGACTCCGACTCCAGATAACCCAACATTGCTTACAACTCCACGACACTGACTCCACAGCTCTGCATACGATATAAAGAAAGGGAAATAAAGAGAGAGGAAACTTTGCAGCATTGACCTCAATGGACAAAAGCATTATCATTATCCTTTATTTCATATAGTACATTCCGTAGTGTTTACAAAGATATTTCAGTGGAGTGACGAGTGACATTTGCTTTATGCCCGGATTCTGACAGTTAGTTAAACACAAGAAAATGTCAAAGGCACATTGTGAATCATGAAAGACAAAAACGTAGTGGTGAATTAAGGTGCAGAAAACTGGCTATGCATCTGTATTTATTGCATGTTTTTTAACATTCAAAACAAATTGCTATTGCTGAATTTTACATTTTATTAACATAAAAATGTAAAAACAAGTTGGAATGGTGGCTTTGAAGGCATAAATGGCAGGGCTGATCTAGTTGAGCCACACCTTTGAGTCACAGGTTGATTGCTCCTCCTGGGAATTGGAAATCCAGCTCCTCATAGCTGGAACAATTCTGTAAGTGACATATGGACTACAAAAGAAAGTGACCTCTTCCAGCTACTGTACTACTACTACTGTAAAGCAAAATGATACAATCAATGATACAAACATATTCCATTCTGTATTAAGTCAGTGGGACTGTAACTCACGGACTGATAAACTAATAAAGTAATGCTCTGTGCACACAATAATGAAGGTTGCCACACAATACTGGCTATTAAATGATAATACATTGTGGGATAGTGTGTGGAACATCACTAATGAATCTTTTTGACCATATTACTTTGACATCATAAGATAAAAGTTGGCACACATAAGGGCCAAGCAAACAAAAACAGCTGTCTAGTTTCTTTTACTTTTACAATAAGTGTAACTTATTTCTATGGCCATGGTAATCCCAAAAAGGTTTTTCTTATGCCATTATTATTATGCCAGTGCCAGTCTGATGTCTTGTCTAATACTGTATACACAGTTGAATGCATATGTTTGAGCATCTCTTGCCAAATTACACATTTTGTTAATTTTGTAAGTGAAAAAGTAGGAAACAACCACTGTAGGATACTTGAAAATGTTTTACATTGGAATCCAAAATTTTCTGATATTTAGTGGAATTTGTTATTTCGTTTATATTTGCTTTCAAAAAGTAATGGCAGATATTATCAAAACTTTGTGAGAAATTAATTTATTGGTAAACCCAGCAAGCATCCCAATAGTTTCATTATTTTATAGGGTGCCTTTTTAAATACAGTATGTTTACTATACTTAAAAGTTCTGTTATTTACAGTGGCCAGAGGTTCAGGTGCTTGGGAACTCATACTTTAACTATACTAATAGGGCAGCATGTATAGCAGCACTTCATACAATTAATAATATAGAAGAGAGAAAGGCAGCAGAACTTGCCATTAGTGTTTGCAGTCAGCAGAAAAATACATTCTACAGCAATCAAGGCCCTTAGAAGCAGGGAAAACCAAAATAATTCCCACTTACTGAGGCTGTAGACTCAACAACAAAAATAAATTAAAGGAATGGTCCAATGAAAGAACACACAAATATACCTTAATTTTCCACTGGAATACAACTTAACATTTATTATCCAATATGTAAACAGTAGTGGCTGACCAGCAACAACACATAGGTTTATGCCTGATCTCAGCCTGCACAAAAGCATAGGCCAAGAATCAGCCCCAACACTGACTTTGGCTTTCTTATTTGCCTGTACCTGGAACTCTCACATTTTTGCACCGAAATCTACTGTGTATGCCTGTACCTGGGCCAATGCAATGGTTCCAAGCACAAGAAAAAAAGAAAGCTGTCAGCATTGATCTATGAGGTGGCTATCCCAGCTGTAATTAACATACTATAATGTAAAAAAATTGTCTGTAGAAGGCTAGCCAGACACTATTTTTGTACATTAGATATTTAATAAGAGATGCTGTATATATTGGTACTTTTCAGAGACTTATTGAGATACTGTAGTACTGGAATAGCCATTAGGAACAGAATTGCAAATAAATGGGCAGATCCGGCCATCAATAGGTAGACTGACCAAAGCATAAACTTGAAGTAATGAAAGTGAGATTTATCAAAGGTCGGATTGTAGTGGTTTTAGAGGTTTTTTGAAAACAGAACTAAATTCACTAACTAACATTTATTAAAAATCCTGAATTAAAAAAAAAAATATGAACGGAAAATTACGCTGAACAAAGTGCTAAAAAATACGAATACATCCAAAGATTCGAGTTTTTCTGACAATTCCTAGTGGAAAAAAAACCTCTAAACTCCCATTGACTTTTATAGGACCTCAACAACTTTGACTTGTTGAAGTTTTGTATTAGGGGTTTTTGTGGTTTGTAATAAATTTCTAATTTTAGAGCTTTTTAAAAAAAAATAGGAAACACCAATTATTTAGGGATTCGTGGAAAAAAAATTTAATTTAGTTAGTAAATGAGCCCCTTAGTGTGGCAGCCAGAGGTGGTCATCTCCCACTTACTGAACAACATTGCACACGGACAGTCGCACACAAACACAAACATACTCAAGCACAACTCAGTCTCTCTCAAACACAGGCAAAATCACAGACCCAACCAAATTGCTCTCACACACACTGAAATGGAATCAGCGACCCCACTTGCTTCCTGGCATGGACACATTTTGATTTCTGGAAGCATTAGAACATAATGATTAATTACTATATTATTTCAGGCAACAACTGAGGTGGAGAGCTACTTGTAGTATATTTTGTTGGTGTTATTCAGTAACCATGATGGCAATGCCCGTCTGCTACACACCTTACCATTATCATCCCAAAACTGTGCATTGTTATGAAATACAAAACAAGAACGTGACCTAATAAGACCTGTGATTTATAATCAGTTATTAAAAACCAAAAAAACATGAAAATGTAAACCTTTTTAAAATGGCAAACCACACTGTTTGTGCTCGTTTTACAAATTTCCTTGAAGAGGTTTCTTAAACAGCTGACTGATGTTCCCCACACACATAAATTGTGCTTGGACGAATCCGCCGTCTTGTCCTTCCTCGTACATTTGGAAGGATCTTAAATGTTTTGGGCATGAACTCCAGACAGGCCTCACGGAACTTCTTGATCCTCCAGCAATATATAACAGGGTTGAAGACAGACTTCAGGTAAGTGAGCCACAAGATACACGTGCTGATGCTGTAAAATGAAGAGCTGTAGTAAAATGTCCTGCTGAATACTGAGAGTAAGCTGAATACTGAGTGAGGAAGCCAGCAGAGTGAAAACCCAATGAAGAGAATCAAAATAGTGGTGAAGGCCCTGGTTTTGAAACTCATGTCCACATTCATTTGGTGTGGCCTCTGAAGTCCCATAAGTCCCAATTTGCTTACTTGGCTGAGACACAAGCTGTCGGCATGAGTGTGAATTCTGACAGCATTTCTTCTAACAGTGTTCAGGATACACAAATACGAGTACAACATTACACTGAATGGAATGAAGAAGACTGCTACTATGAGCATGACTGCATAAACTCTGTCAGCAGAAAATTCTGTATAACCGAGAACACACTGTGGAGCACGTGTAGGCACCTCCACTAACGTCCACCCAACCACCGACGGTAAGGAGATACAAAAAGACAGTACCCAAGAAGCAGCAATCATGATCTTGGCACGATGTGGGTTCAGTTTGTCCTGCCTCTGTACAATAATAAGGAAACGATCCACGCTGATGATAAGTAGAATGGCCACGCCTTCTAACACGAAAAACCAGTACAGCATGGCTGATATCTGGCAAAACTGAGTTCCAAAGAGCCAGCTCCCAGTTATTATTGTTACTGCGGTAAAGGGCATACAGAAAAGGGACAACATGATGTCAGAGAATGCCAGTGTTGCTAGGAGAAGATTGATTGCTGAACGCATGGCTGGCTTCTGATAAACAATAAGGCAAACTATTGCATTGCCCAAAAAAGCAATAGCAATCATCAGTATCATTATTATTGCCAACAACATCCTGAGTGGGGTGGAAAATGCAAACCTCGAGTCTAGAGGAGCAGTAGCAATGCTGAGATTGGGAAGCATGCAATTGTCTAGGGCAGTATTATTGCAGCCCATTGTTAGAAGCCTGTTAGCATGGTTCTTCTCGCGATGCCTTCACTGTGCAGGATGCATTGATCCTTTCTTCCCACATCTTGAAAGATCTAGAAAACAAGAGAGCGTAAAACAAAAATATAAATGTGGGAAGCATTGAAAAACTTTACTTTCTTGCAGGTCAAATGCAAAAGTTCTGAAATGAACCTCTTGTGTTATGTGACCAATCAGCCTGCGAGCCAAACGGACAGATAGAGCACGATGGGCCAGACATGGTATAGCTACCTTTGTATTGTTCCAATTCTTTGGGCAGGCAGGTGGATTAGAACTCAGGAAATGATGAAGAGCTGCAGCTCCCCTATGATATTATTATTCCGTATTTATATAGCAGTGATACATTCCCTAGCCATTTACAGTGTATCATTCACATGACAAGCATAGTAGGGATGCACAGAATCCAGGATTCTTTTGAGATTTGTCCTTTTTGAGGAAGTTTAGGCCGAATCCAGGTGGCTGGCCAAACCGAATCCGACAAATCACGTGACTTTGTCACACAAACAAGGAAGTCAAAAATGTTGAGTTCAGAAGTTCTCTTTCCCCCTTGTTTTTCTAATTTACATAAGCAAATTAGGGTGGGATTTGGTTCGGTATGGAGCCAAGTCATAAAATAGTGGATTTAGAAAATCCCTTATGCATAGTGACTATATTAGGTTACATTCCCAGTCAAAGTTGCTCATCTTTAGAAATCTATTTTAAAATCCCAAACATTATCTGTATTATGTTTCAGTCTCGCTTTTTTATATATAAAATAGATTTGTAAAGGGAAAATACTAGAGTGTAATGAATGTATAGAGTTTAATGAATACATAGAGTGTAATGAATGTATAGAGTGTAATGAATGTATAGAGTGTAATGAATGTATAGAGTGTAATGATTGTATAGAGTGTAATGAATGTATAGAGTGTAATGAATGTATAGAGTGTAATGAATGTATAGAGTGTAATGATTGTATAGTGTAATGAATGTATAGAGTGTAATGAATGTATAGAGTGTAATGATTGTATAGTGTAATGATTGTATAGAGTGTAATGTATAGAGTGTAATGAATGAATGTATAGAGTGTAATGAATGAATGTATAGAGTGTAATGAATGTATAGAGTGTAATGATTGTATAGAGTGTAATGTATAGAGTGTAATGAATGAATGTATAGAGTGTAATGAATGAATGTATAGAGTGTAATGAATGAATGTATAGAGTGTAATGAATGTATAGAGTGTAATGATTGTATAGAGTGTAATGTATAGAGTGTAATGAATGAATGTATAGAGTGTAATGAATGAATGTATAGAGTGTAATGAATGAATGTATAGAGTGTAATGAATGAATGTATAGAGTGTAATGAATGTATAGAGTGTAATGTATAGAGTGTAATGAATATATAGAGTGTAATGAATGTATAGAGTGTAATGAATGTATAGAGTGTAATGAATGTATAGAGTGTAATGAATGTATAGAGTGTAATGTATAGAGTGTAATGAATGAATGTATAGAGTGTAATGAATGTATAGAGTGTAATGTCTAGAGTGTAATGAATGATTGTATAGGTGAGGAGTGGAGAGGGATAGTCGGAGCCAGTTAAGTTAGATGTAGCCTTTAGCCCGCAGGTTGGTAATATTCTAAATGAACAAAAAAGACAACAAACAGCTACACTGAATACTGGAGAGTGACACACCCATCCAGATCAGCTGCAGCCAGCCAACCAGTTCAAGCAAAGGTTGCTACAAAGTATTAAAATATAACTTTTAATTCAAACTATTTAAAAAGTATTGTTCGTTTGGCCACACCAGCATACACACTCACAGCGTGAAAAAAACGCTACGCCGTGCGGGACCATGTCCCTAAAATAACACACAATTAAAAACTCAAAGCGTAGGTAGGAAAGGTGGTGGGTATGTACAAAGTATTTAGTAGCAGGTTTAAATACCCATTGTCAGTACCTGCTCAATAGGAATAATCATCAGTATACCACCAAAAAGTACTGGTTCCCACCCTTCCCCCAGCAGAAGCGAGCTGCTTGTCAGCGAAACGCGTAGGGCGGCGTAGGTGGAAGGTGGTGTGAATAGCTCCCACTCTTCCCAACGTAGCTAGGTAGAAGATTCTGCTGGGGGAAGGGTGGGAACCAGTACTTTTTGGTGGTATACTGATGATTATTCCTATTGAGCAGGTACTGACAATGGGTATTTAAACCTGCTACTAAATACTTTGTACATACCCACCACCTTTCCTACCTACGCTTTGAGTTTTTAATTGTGTGTTATTTTAGGGACATGGTCCCGCACGGCGTAGCGTTTTTTTCACGCTGTGAGTGTGTATGCTGGTGTGGCCAAACGAACAATACTTTTTAAATAGTTTGAATTAAAAGTTATATTTTAATACTTTGTAGCAACCTTTGCTTGAACTGGTTGGCTGGCTGCAGCTGATCTGGATGGGTGTGTCACTCTCCAGTATTCAGTGTAGCTGTTTGTTGTCTTTTTTGTTCATGAGGAGTGGAGAGGGCCTGCAATGTACCAGTGCAGCAGATGAACTCGTATAAATATAATGTACATATGTATGCAGGGCCGGACTGGGAGTATAAAGCAGCCCGGGCAAAAAAATCAAAGCAGCCCACATGGAAACGCGATGATAGCCACGCCTATATATTGGGTTAACCCTTTAAGCATCACAGATCGTAGCATCTACGATCTGCGGATAAAGGGACTCAAGTGCCACAGATTGTAGATTTTACGATCTGCTGCACTTCTGGGTTGGGGAGCAGAGGCATGATCACAATGGGCTGTAAGGCAGCAGGCACATAAAATCTACCTAATCAAGCAAGAAGACAGATGCCTTCTCTTCATGGGACCCGAACAGCCCCCCACCCCCCAAAAAAAAAATAACAACAATGATAATAATAAGAACTCCAGCAAAATCATGTGATAGCTCCACAAAAAAAGTCTAAAACACACAGTCCAGCCCAGGGACTGTGCCAGTCAGCATGCCTACCAGTTATCTCAGGCACAAAAAGGTTGTATGGGGACACATACACACAGAGACAGACAGACAGACACATAGACAAACAGACACACAGAGACACAAACAGACAGACACACACACAGAGAGACAGACAGACACACACACACACACAGACAGACAGACAGACACACACAGACAGACAGACAGACACACAGACAGACACACACACAGAGACACACACAGACAGACAGACAGACAGACAGACACACAGACAGAGACACTCACAGACAGACACACACAGACAGAGACATTCACAGAGTGACACACACAGACCTCTCTTAGAGAAAAACTTTCTCCATGCACTCGCACCTGCAGTGTAATGTTTCAGGGACGCCCCTCCCCTAATGTAGAAGCAGCTCCATATGTCATGTCAGGCTGCGTGCCTGGCCGGGAAGGAGAATGATTATACAAGGAAGGGGGTGGAGAGAACGAAGAGAGAAAAAAAAACCCACTGCGAGGCTCTCTGTGCTTCCAGCACTTCCTACTAAATCAAATGAAATGACGGACTTCCTGCCCCCTGCTTGCTCTCCCCAACGTAGCCTGGAGACGGAAGAAGCAAGCAGGAGCTGAAGTCTAAAGCTACGATTGGAGCGGAGGCGGAGCCAATATTGCGAGCGAGCCGGCCCATTTTAACCATGAGATGAACGGCCCATCGGGCAATTGCCCGAACATGTACATTGCCAGTCCGGGCCTGTATGTATGTATCTAGCACAAAGCAATTGTAAACAGATTCAGGCTGCACAAATGTAAGAAATACATGGTGTGTATACAGTATATATATAACAGGAATGGGCAGAGGCTGAAGGTTTGCATTTATAGACGCCTCCTCCTGGGGACACATCTGTAGGAAAGTGAGAGCATGGAACGGACTGGGAAATGGTTTCTGTGGGGATGAAAGAAGCAGGACACACACGGGATGGAAGCTAACAGGGAGGCTTTCTGCCTCCTTCATGACTGGGAACTAGGAAGAAGCCACTCGGGGCTACATTACCTTCCAGCCGGATGCAGCGGTCCGTGCCGATGAAGGAATAGGATACGGATGGGACCCCCCTCCCGACACCACAGATGTGAAGCCGCCCATAGCGGGAAGATGTCACCGGCGGCTCCTACAGTGACCGCAGCTTTAACACACACACGGCCGCCTTACATCTCACCCCCTTCCCTACTGCCGTGTACCCGCGTCGACCACTAGCCTCAAGGGGAGGGACCACCTCACTAGTCACTGCTTAACCCTTACGACGCCTTTCTGGAACACCCAGAGGTGCACCCCATGCGGGAGCTGAACGAATAGACTCGTGTAGGCCCACACCTGACCTCCTTTTCCCTGCAAGGCGTTACTTATACATATGTCAATGGGCTCTGGGCAACTGCTGCATTTGTGTTCCATGCGATTATAAGGGACCGAGCGCAGAATAAGTGTAAGCATTTTATGGGGTTTGAGGGACAGTGCTCCCCTCAAGATGCTGAGTAGAAAATGTGGCATGAGCGGGCAATAAAGAGGTAGGAGTAGACTTCAGTCCAAGCACAGCTGTTTGAGCTGTGAAACAAGGTGAGAACATTGCCTCAGAGCAGTGTCGGGGACACCAGGGGCCCACCAAAAATTCTTACACCAGGGGCCCACTCACAGTACTGTTTTTCTTCCTCTCCTCACTCAACCTTTATTCTCCTAGTCTCTTTTATTTACATACAATAATCTATTGTTCCATCTTTATAGCCTCTTTGTTCTCATAAAAATAGGGAATGGTCATGAAACAGGCCAAATGTTTAGAAGCAGGAGGGCCTACTGACACCTGGGCCCACCAGGAGTTTTCTTGGTATCCAGGTCCAGTGGCGTAATTAGATGTTACTGGTCCCCACAGCAAATTCATTTTAGGGCCCCCAACATATCCAGAGGTTGTCCTGTTTTACCAATATATATTGAAATTGCTTTTAATTAGGTCTTCATGGGGCCCACTTGCATCCGCAGGGTCTGCTTCCTCTGCTAGGGTTGCCACCTGGCCGGTATTTTACTGGCCTGTAAAAATGATGGTTGATCCCACTGTTATTATTAGGGACAAAAGAAAAATATATAGGAAGTAGGGATGCACCAAATCCACTATTTTGGATTCAGCCGAATCCTTTGCGAAAGATTAGTCCGAATATCGAACCGATTCCTAATTTGCATATGCAAATTAGGGGTGGGAAGGGGAAAACATTTTTTATTTCCTTGTTTTGTGACAAAAAGTCACGCGATTTCCCTGCCCGTTCCTAATTTGCATATGCAAATTAGGATTTGGATTCGGTTCGCCTGGGCAGAAGGATTCGGCCGAATCTGAATCCTGCTGAAAAAGGCCGAATCATGGATTCGGTGCATCCCTAATAGGAAGGCCGGTATTTTTTCCAGAAAAGGTGTCAACCCTAGCCCCTGCCCCAGACTGAGTTTTACCAGAGTTGGAATTACATTTGGTATAAACCAGAAATGTGTCTCCCTTAGCGCAAATTCACTCTCTACCCTAGCTAGGGTTGCCACCTTTTCTGGAAAAAAATACCGGCCTTCCTATATTCTTGCTGTTTTTTCCTATTAATAACATTGGCATCAAGCATCATTTTTACCGGCCAGGCCGGTAAAATACCGACCAGGTGGCAACCTTAACCTTGTCCCACAGTTACACACTCTAAGCACATGGTGCATTGGGTCTGCAGTCTCAGGCAAACTGTGTGATACTACTGGGGCCAGAAATCACTTGGTTGCACAACTTACTTGCTAAGAGCTGTACCACCCTTACTGCATTCACCAGTGCAGGAGGTGGGCAGTACTGTTCATAGGTATTTTTGCCCGACTGGTGGGACATGGCACAAGCAAGGCTTTAGATTTGAAGCTAATGATTAAGGGATCCATTCCTGAAACGCGTAAGGCGATTGTGATCCTCAGGACCCTGCAATAAACCTGCTTTTTTCCTGGAGTGCCGTCCTTTGGTTGTGGAAATTGTGTGGACAATGTGGACGCTGTGGACAGAGCACCCAGACATTTATGGGGGAGCAGCTACAGGAGCGTGAATTTTTAAGCGGTGCCCATTGTTTCTTTTAGATCAGTGATCCCCAACCAGTGGCTCACAAGCAACATGCTACTCACCAACCCCTTTGATGTTGCTCCTAGTGGCCTCAAAGTAGGTGCCTATTTTTATATTTCTGGCTTGAAAGCATAAAGATGCAGTTTTATTCCAAGCAGAGCTGTCTGCAGACTAGCAGTTAACTACCAATTAGCCAATCACACCCCTTATTTGGCATCTATATGATACTTGTTTCATACTTGTGTGGTGGCTCAGCAAGAGTTTTCACATCTGAGTGTGGTTCAAGAGTAAAAAGGGTTGGGGGAACCTTGCACTTTACTGGGCCTTGTGATCCTGACAGCATTAGAGATGTACCCTGTGCCAGCTTTTAATCTAAGACAAGGTTCAGTTTGCACTTTAAATAAAACCAAAGATAAACAACGTGAGTTGTCTTTGTGCTTACAATATAGTTCTAATAGTAAAGAAAGCCAATGTGGCTGAAGTAACAGAGTCCCACAACTAAACCCCAGTCTATGGATTGGCCAACCTATGGCATGTTTCTATTGGTTAGGTGGATTTTTTTGCAGCGGTTTATATTTATTTAACTGGATAATGTATTCTTTCTTTTGATTGGCTACAGCACAGATAAAGAGTCTGTACGGGGGGGGGGGGGGGGGGTGAACACTAGCCAATGTGTAAGTGCCCACATTAGGCTATGTCCTAATAAAAAATAATAAAAAGGTTTTTTTTTTTGCCCTATAATTGGCAAACATGCTTGCTTGGGTAATTGGAGAGGTATAGAAAAAGAGAGAACTACAAAAATAAAGAGCAACTGAAAAATTAGCACCACTTCTCAATACCATTTGATGAACAGTGGCTTGCCAGCTTGGGTTTAATGACAGGAAAAATGCCTTTTGATCAGGCTATTCGCCAGGCTGATTTATGTATTAGATGCTATGACTGCATGACAATTTAAAAAAAATATTTCTTATAATGTAGAATTCAATTAAGATGCTTGTGTGTATATTGTAATTTTGTTACCATACAGAGATGTAATATTGTCTTGAAAATATAACTAGAAGATACTATAAATTGAATATTCAACAGGCTCAGAGGACATTGAATAAGTTTAGTTTCTGTCTGACTAGTACTGTACAAGGTTTCCATCTAGTGGCCAAATTCTGCAACTGCATTCAAACTAATCCCCTGGCAAGCTGCATCTCCTCCACCATTCTCCATCTCTCCAAAAGCAGTCTTTTAAAATCTTAAAAAAGTATTCAATCTGGAAAAATGGGAACAATTATTCAATATGCCTTTTTTTGCTATAAATAATGCCATGGGGCATGTAGGGTGTATTTTACAACAAGAATAAGATTTTAATTCTCTTGCTGTATCAGACTAAAGAAAGTGCAATTGGGTTCGAGTATCTCAGGCCCTGATATAACTGACTTTTAAGAACGTGAAAGTGCTCTAGCTTGTAAGCTTCACTGCCCAATCAGTAACGTAAGCCCTGTAAAGGTCTGTGGTATATGTCAGTGATGTATAAAGAATAACCTAAAGTGCCAGAACACTGGATGAGCTGTTTACAGAAATGCAACTAGAGCTATCACTGATTTAATGAATAATTTTATTATAAAAAAAAAAAACAGCACTGTGCAAACAACAGATAATGTTATCTTCTCAGGAAAGCAGGCGGATTTACATTGCAGTACAGTTGTGTAGCCTAACGTTTCTTCCATGTAAACTTCCTGCGAGCTCCTTCCTGGCCAGGTTTTTTCCGTTCTTTCACACGTGGATCTGTAGTGAGCAGTCCAGCTGGAAGACAATACATGGTCACAAGTGTTAGTTTTTCACTTGGGAGAGTATTAAATTGTTCATACATCTATAATAAAATGGATCTTTGCCAAATATATAACACATGGACTACATACACATGGGCAGATGTGTCAGTCACAAAGATTTTCTACAACCTGGACTTGATAACTAAATTAACCTAATTAAATGGCATTTGGAAAATTATTCTCATTTTCGTCTTGCAAGAATCTTTGGGCTGCCATTCAGTCAAGAAAGAGCAAATAAGCAGCCTGTGTAATGGACACTTTAAAACAAAGTCTCTTTCATGCTGCCTCTTGTACCAGGAGGTTTTCCTTCTGAATAATTAATACTGATGTTCTTGTTCATTACTGTATTATGATATTAGTTTGTCTTTAACACAAATCATTTGGAATATAAATTATTTTCAATATGGCCTCCTACACAGAACAGACTTGTTTAGATTTGAGCCAGTTGATCTTTTCTTTTGTGACTAAATTTGATGCATCAAAATATTTATGCCACTGAATTCTAATTGCAAAAATCTCTATTGATTGAGGCCTTAATCAAAATAGTTATCAGATTTAATCAGGCCAAGCATTTTCTCTTGTGCTACACAAAACATTTTTAAATTCACAGACAAGTAAGCTGTTGAGCAGTGGTGGTGCAATCAGTGGTAAACATCAGTCTGGAATAAAGTTTAGATTTATATCTTGGTAACACTACTAGGAAGCTTGATCCAAAGCTCTAAATTTGAATGTTGGCATCATATTCATTGATTATTATTGACAATACTCCAATATCTAATTTCATAGCTTCTAACTTTTTCCATTCACGTTCAGAGAAAACCTATAAACCATATCAGAATATAAACTTGGATAGGGTTTGTACTGAACCACCTAACTTACCTTGCCTCATGGCTTCAATTTCATTCTCAGATACAAAGCTCAGCAAGGCTCTAGCCGTGGCCAGGCGGATGGCACCAGCCTGTGATGACTTCCCTCCTCCAGCCACAGTGCACTCTAAGTTATGCTTTCCAAGCCGGTTGAGGAATTGGATTGGGAACATTAGCTGCTCTCTGGAAAGTAAAAGCAGAAAGGTACCTCTGTCAGTATGTCTGTACAAGCATTTTTCAGCGTTACTGTGTTTCAGTGTAACACGCCAAATAAAAACATTAAACCTGTATCAGTCTAGGAGGCTGATGGGTAATGGATAGGTGTTTCTTTTAACACCCCTTTCAAGTATGTTCCCTACAATTTATGTTACTTTTTGTATTTGCAAGAACAATTAACGATTCATTATTCTGCTTGGAAATAATAATGTCATATTTATATCCCTATTAACACTAAGCTAGAACCCTGCAATGCTTTGGGTACTCACAGGGTTAATGCCTTCACAAATGCAGGTAGAATTTGTGGGTGCTAGTACAATTCGGAAGGTCAGTGGGTTGCAATATAATCATAACTCACTTCTTTTTTATCTTGCCATGCCTTGGCTTTTAAAGGAGAACTGAAGCTTAAATAAAGAAGTAGCTAGAAATGCTGTACATTATGTTTTGGGCTTCTGTACAGAACAAATACAAGAGTCCTCTGCACTCAACCCATTATCAATATATTTAAGACAGAGACATTTTGTGCATACTGCTACTGAAAAATGCCTTACCCTTTAAACAAAACAGGGATTGTTTGTCCATATATTGCAATATATTTAAGCTGGCCAACTACGTCAAAGTCATCCCATATCTGGCCAGTCCTATGCTCAAATTTCGTACTATAGTCAGGTGATCCCACTGGTGTCTAATAAAAGGGCAACCAAGTTTGGGAGTTTTACTTTGAAAGCAGCTAGTAAGTTGCAGGTAAAACTTAGTCCCTTTGTAAAATGTATAATGAAGCAATTGAATTCTTAATGAATCAGATGAAATTTGAGCATAGGACTGGCCAGATATGGGATGACTTTGACGTAGTTGGCCAGCTTAAATATATTGCAATATATGGACAAACAATCCCTGTTTTGTTTAAAGGGTAAGGCATTTTTTAGTAGCAGTATGCACAAAATGTCTCTGTCTTAAATATATTGATAATGGGTTGAGTGCAGAGGACTCTTGTATTTGTCTATATGTATTTTGTGGTCACACCCTCATTGCACCCCCGCCTAATGTTTTTAAAAATTAGTGGTGAGCACAACTTTCCCTTGTCTGTTCTGTACAGAACAAGGCAACCCCTGCCTCCAAAGAAACCCCAGTAGTTCCCCATCTTCTTTTCTGCTGGTGCATTACATTCAGTATATAAAATGTAGCATTTTTAGCCATATTCACTATTAGGGTTTAGTTCTCCTTTAAACGGAAAACCATTTTAAAGCTTGAATTCATGTGCCTTGGAAAGCTGTTTATTATTACACCGTCTTTTGTGATGCAAAGAAAATGTGTTATTCCTGTTACAGGAAGAAAGTGAATATGTTGGCACTACACATCCCATGCATTTAGACTTGCTTTAGACTGTGCAGCCATATGATGACAAGCAGTACACAAAGAAATCTTTACCCATATTCCCAGTAGGGGATGCTACAGACACACTTACAAACAGCAGTACAAGGTATTTAATAGACTTATTTTTTTTTATTGCTACTGCAGCTGAGTTTTAAATAGATTTTTTTATACCAAAACAGTAGTAGGTGTAGCAAGATATAATCAAAGGATGCCATAGTTCATTAGACAGTAAGTGGTATTTACCTGTCCTGGAGTACGGTGAAATATTCTGAATAATTTACTCCATTCACGACTACTGTTCCATTCCCAGTTTCATGAAGCATCACAGTTGCCTGTGCAGTTTTCCTCTTACCTTCAGGGGAAAAAGAGGTTTTAGGGTTTATATAAATAACAAGTGGTCTAAGATATGGAATTCTGCAGAAGGATATGGACAATATTTTTTTTTTTAACTTTATTGATGGAATCACTTTTCCACATGTAAATAAGCAAATAATATAATCTGATGGATTCAGAATGAGGCAATGGTTCTGAATTAAATTTATATTCAGTTTCAGTTATATTACTCTAAATGGTATTAGAGGATCGCCCAAATAATTTGTGAGATTCTTAAGGCCCCCATACACGGGCCGATAAAAGCTGCAGACAGACCGATGGGCTTCCCCAATCGATATCTGGCCCTCTTGATCGGCAGGTTAAAAAATCCCATTGGATTGCGGCCGCATGTGTGCGTTTATGCGGTCCCGCGATCCGACCACCCGTTTCGGATCCATTATGATCTGATCGTTGGGCCCTAGGGCCCACGACCGGATCAGCCCGATATCGCCCCCTTCATGTGGGCATAGGATCTCTACGTCTATGGCCACCTTTAGTCTAATAATTGTTCTCCTTCTGCAAATCCCTCAGTCATGCTGTGAGTCTGATTCCCCTTGTTTAAAAGATGATTCCAGCACAAATCAGCAGTTGTTTCTTGCAGCAGGGAACATAAGATGGGCAGAGGGAGTGCAAGAATAAATGGTTTCTATCTTTAAGAAAATATCCTATAGTTTGGCTTTCAATTTTATGACTTTCCCAGCACTGATAGTCATGCGTTTTTCATTCACACAAATTGTATTGTCTACATCCAACATTGCAAATGACAAGGGTGAGATTTGCAATGTTGTCATAGTAACCCTGCCTAAACTTACTGTCCAATGCTTTAGCAAGAAGAGGGAAAGGATGTCTTTCACACATTTGCAGATGTACATGAGCTGCAATTCTTGGACCCAGGAGCAAGATCTCTTATGTAAACCTTAGTTTTAATGGCTTTTGAACATGGGGAGGCACATTTATCAAAGGTTGAATTTATGCAAGTTTTTTTAAAACTCCCATGAACTCTAAATTCGACCAATCGAAATTTATTAGAAAAATCAATTTTTTTCAACTCAGGTGAATAGGATGGACCCAAAAACTCAAATCGAATTTGAATCGAATTCTATTCGAATTTTAAAAACTCAATTCAAGTTTGTTCTCCAGAAAAAAAATCGAATGTCAGGAAGGCTGCAAACAAATCCAAAATGATCCCTGGACGTCTTCCATTGACTTAAACAGCAATTCAGCAGGTTTTAGGTGTCGAATGGTTGAATTTGAGTTCTTAAAGGGCCAGAGTATGATAAATCTAGAAAACGGAATTTTAATCTTTTGAAAAACACGAATAGAATTTGAATAACTCCCTAGTTTTGACCATAAAAAAAAGCTTGAAAATTCGAATTTGCTATTCGACCCTTGATAAATCTGCCCCGTGATGTGTGGTTATAAAAGTTCACTTAATATTTTTCAGTAAAGAGAAAGTCCTCTGCACTCAACCCAATATCAATATATTAAGGACACAAACATTTTGTACAGCTAATAAAAATGTCCTCCCCTTTATACAAAACAGGGATTGTTTGTTCATATATTGCAATATATTTAAGGTGGCCAACTATGTCAAAGTCATCCCTGGTATGGCCAGTCCTACACTCCACTTTCATCTGATTCATTAAAAATTCTACTACTTCATTATAGATTTTACACAGGGACTAAGTTTTACCTGCAACTTACTAGCTGTTAAGGTTAAATCTCACAAACATGGTTGCCCTTTTATTGGCCACAACTGGGCTCACAGTAGACACGATTCCTATACAGCGCACACTCAATGGATCAGCAGACGGCAGTAGGTTTAAAACATCTTTATTCACCTGCTCACCTGACTACAGTGGCCAATAAAAGGGCATCACCTGTCTGTAGTCATGTGATCCCAGTGGTGGCCAATAAAAGGGGGACCATTTGGGAGTTTTAACCTCGAAAGACAGTAAATTGCAGGTAAAACTTAGTCCCTGTGTAAAATGTATAATGAAGCAGTAAAATTCTTAATGAATCAGATGAAAGTGAGACAAAAGTGAGTACACCCCAAGGGTGTACTGAAATGTTTACCTTCTCCAGTACTGAATGCCCTTCCATGTTCATCATACTGCAAAGGGTTAACAACCTGCTTCTTGGACTGAACCTCGAGATTCTTACGGAATTTAAGCACATATTCTTCCTCTATGCTGCAGTATGGTAGAATCAATAAACGTTCCAGCATCTGTAGAAAATGCAGGTACTGCAGGAAAAAAAAAAAAAAAAACTCATTAGGATGTGTTGGTGTAATTGCCTTTGCTACAGTCGGAAGCAGGAGCCAGGCAGTGCATGTCTCTCATTGACATTCCCAGTCAGACTGACACCTTGGCATACGGACATTCTTTTTCAAACACTGGAAGACAATACACTGCTATGCTCCACCACATTTCCCAGACCTGCTCGAAAGACAACAATGAATCAGAGGCAGTTAAGCTACTCCTGAGAAATGTAACGGATCTAGCTACAAACCAGTGCAAATGATATAAGCCCGTCGAATTTATCTTCAGGAGCCAGATGATTACATTTGCATTCTCTTTCTGACACATGCTACAAATATTGCGTATAATAAATCCTCACTGTGAAGACTGTATTATACTTTTATGTCCTTGAGAAAGAATATGATTTTCTTTGGGAATGCCAGCACTGCGTCCAATGCAACTGCCCCAAAGAGAATCAAATGAAACAAAATGCCTTAAGCCTTATAGTTGTGCAGTTCAGTGTTGTAATATATGTAGTAATATGTCCCAAAATAGAACTATTAAAAGATACATGTGCAAAATACATTAATTTTGCAGTAGTCTGTGTCAATAAACATGGCTCTAGAATTTCACCTGACACTAAAATCTCAGCAAAGTACACTGGGAAGCGTGGAAATGCATGTTGTGAAAATTCAAATCAATCTCTTAATGCTTATCATAATCAAGAGAAGGACATACGATGAGCCTGAAATCGGAGTTACGTTAATATTTATTATCTCCTCTACAAAGAGACAATCAGGCCTTTTAAAAAGATAAGAGACACTTGGTGCAAAGGGCAGCCTCTTGAAATAAATGATCTTTCCCCACTTCATGTTTTTGCTCTACATGCGCCTGAACAACTAATTGGTATACATCTCAGTGAAGCCGGGTGGTAGCATTCTGCATTATGGGAATAAAGGCTCTGTTAAAACTTATGCTGACTGGGTCAGGCCAACATTAACCCCTTTATAAGGGGCTGAAACTGATCACAAATACCCATACCTTGCAACCTCAACAGCCACAGCATCCAGCAAACTGGATATTTTTCATTTATAAAGGGGTTCTGCAGTTTGTTTCTATCTACACTTGATTTTACAAGCATAGTTTCAGTGATAAACCTTTATTACAGACTGGACACATGCCTATTTACATCTTGTATTGGCGTTTCATATGTAAATGAGAAATGGCCTATCCGTTATCAAATTCACTGTCATTCTGCATCATCCAACCACTCCCATGTGAACACTCCCAAAGTGCTAACTTTACTAGTTTTGTGTATCACACATTAGTATGCTTTATAAGCAAACATGCTTTATTACAGAACTCACAATTATGCTTTACAAAGACCACCTAGTCATGTTTATACTACAGAGATGAAACTATGATGCTTATCTCTAGAGACTAGTGGCAGTATAAACACTCAGGTTCTATAATAATGAAAGGATTACAATATGTACAGTAAATGCCAGATAACAGATTTATTTTAATCTGTCATAATGTATTTAGTATATAATCTATATATTGGAGAACCACACAATAAACTCTTGCGTGCCTTATCATCAGTAGATCTTTACAGAGGACAAGTGGGCATTGCTTGAGATCAGAAGAGGTTTCATCTTCAAATGTGAAAAGGAGTTTTTTTTTATAGTGAAAAAGGTGAAGTGCAATTCTCTCTCTAAAGAGCAGGTACTGTCTAAAACATTAGCTAATTTCAAGAAAGTACTCAATGCAAGTGAGAAAATACAGGTTTTCTATACTGCAAGCTTTATTGAGCAGGACCCTTTATACCTCTTGTACCAGTTGGCGATGTTTTAATCTGAATGTATAGGGTACACACACTTGAACAGTGATGTGGAATTGGTTGGTGCATTATAAATATGCATGAATTATATTTCAATATCTTGGTACATTGTTAATCCCTGTACTGGTCAGCTTTGCCTTTTGCAGCCACAAAAAGTCTTTCCCCCATTCTGAGAAAAACTGGACACAGCTTCAGATGCATCCTTTCATCTTCCTCTGGATCATCTAGGAGTTTGGGCAACTTTTCTTGGACAAACTTGAGGTTGAAAACAGACATTTTTTCATTAAGTTCAATCAAGTGCTATGCCATTAACTATGTAGCAGGAACAAGAACACCGCAGCACCTCTTTGTTGAAAAAAGTGAAAACTTGGATTTATTAGGTCAAACAACCAGGCAACGTTTCGGGGTAACTCTTGCCCTTTCTTAAGCCTGTCTGGTGATACAATGTACAAACTATTTTTGAGTGGGAGTATACCACACCAGAACCCGCCCCCTTAGCACACATAAATCAAATATTGTAACAAGTGTGATGAGTCCAATTGTATTCAATAGTCTCTTTAAACAGTCCATTAAAGTCCATTGCTTCATCTTTCTAGAGATGTGATAGTCCATTATTCATTGTGTCCTGGATAGACATAGTGCATACCCATCTCAATTATTACAATATTTGATTTGTGTGTGCTAAGAGGGTGGGTTCTGGTGTGGTACACTCCTACTCAAAGAGGGTTAAATAGTTTGTACATTGTATCACCAGACAGGCTTAAGAAAGGGCAAGAGTAAGCCCAAATCTTTGCCTGGTTGTTTGATCTAATAAAACCAAGTTTTTAGAGGTTTCAAAAGGTGCTGCAGCGGTATTTTTTCCTGTAGGTCTATGCAAACATCTGGCAAGGGTTTCCGGACTGCTTTGCACCCAACCTACAAGGTTAAACAAGGTGGTTGAAGCACACACAATATTGTCTAATTTGATTAACTATGTAGCAGAACTTGCTATTATTAGACAGAACAGCATTTTGACTAAAACAATTATGTGCCCGTTCAGATTTATTAAATCTCATGTGGGTGAGAGGTCGAAAAGTGAGGAATATCATTGTGTTGGTCTCAAATGGGCAAAACGTTCAGCTTCATCCAACATCACAAACCATGCTCATCCTTCTGTATTTGTCCACAGAATCAGAAAAAGAGGTGTTTTTTTGGATACCGTTTATTTGCTAATTGAAATGTGTAAGGAAGCACGCTTTTGAGAAAAGAATTACAAGAATTAAACAAATTTCATGGTAGCATCATGAAAATGTCTGATGAAGAGATGTCATTTGGATACTGTGAAACTAGAAAGTACAGTTCTCCACTATATAAGACCATGTAGTGATACAGAGGCTTCATTACTTACATCTTGGTCTGACAATTTTTCAACTAACATTTCCTCCAATTCTTCTTTAATCAGCCAGCGACTGCCAATCAGGTCCCTGTTCAAAACAAATACACGACATAATGCATTCTCTAATTATCCTGGCAATTAGAAAGGCATCACCTAATATTACTAATATTAGCATCTGTAGTTTGATAATATACCAAAAGGCTGCAGAAAAATCTCAATTCCAGCTTCTTACTATAAATAGCCTCTCTGTATGGGGTTTGTTCTGTCCCACTGATAGCAGTATTAGATGACAACATATGAATGTGTGCTCCATATAAAAAAAAGTGCTTGGGCACAAATACTAAAATAGCTTTTGGGTGAATTTTGAAAAAAAATAAAATTTTGAAACAAATTTCAAGTTGCACTTACATCTGCCTTTTATCTTCTGAGTATAAACCTTTGCTTCGTATTTGATCTTCATATTGCTGTATAGACAGGAGCTTGCCATAGAGTTCCTTAAAAGAAAAAAAGTACTTATATTAGGTCTAGCAGCAGCTCTTATTTAAGCGGATTACGACATCACTTACTATATGGAATATAATGTACCAAGGGCTTTTAAACTATTTCCAAGCACACTAATGAAAAACTCAATCACTAATTTAAAGTGATAACATATGGGCCTTTGGGTCTAGTGCTTTCCTAGGACCTGTGACACTTCTATCTTAAAAATGCTTCCATTGATTGGTATAGCTGTCTGAACACTGCACTTTTAACATGTAAACCTGTCAGACTACAGTCATAGTATGTGTTCTAGCATTCCTTAATGGCAGAAGGGCAGCATCTGCCACTTCACCAAAGATCCTGGTGATACATTAAACAAGTGTCATTAAAGGAACAGTTGAGTATAAAAACTGGGTAAATAGATAGGCTTTGCAATGTAAATAAAAATTATAATATAGTTAGTTAGCCAAAAATATAATGTATAAAGGCTGGTGTGACTGGATGTCTTGCATAATAGCCAGAACACTACTTCCTGCTTTTCAGCTCTCTAACTGTGTGTCAGTGACTTTAAGGGGGATCACATGGGACATAACTGTTCAGTGTTTTTGCAATTGATCCTCAGCATTCAGCTCAGATTCAATGGCAAACAGTTATGACCCATGTGGTCCTCCCCTTGCACAGTCTATTTACCCAGTTTTTATTTTTATACTGAACAATTCATTGAAAGGACATGTAAACCCTTTCCACAGCCTCTTTGAAATCTTTAAATACCTGCCACTCTGGTTGTTAAAAGGTTGACAGTAAGACTGGAGCCTCCCCTTAATCACATAGAATTCCTTCTACTCCTCTAACCCACTCAGCCCCCTCCCTCAGGAATTTATTTTGGCTGTTGTTCTTCTCAGTTCAGATTACTAAACACACCCTCCAGTCTAACAGCCAGTGAAACTCTAGCTGTCTGATCCTATTTTTCTCTCCTAACCACCTCTCCTGAGCTCAGCTTAACCATTACAGTGCTCAACCCCAGCAACTTTTTATCAACGTATGTTGTGACTGTGTAAACCTACATTGTGCATTGCATGAACTTTACTTATAAACATATCCTGTTTGCAGATGTCAGGGTTATTGATGATGTGTCAGAGGGAAAATGGCCGAAAATGGCCGAAAAGCTGCTATTTATTTTAGGAAAATGTGATGGTGCTGGCAAATGGAGGGGGTATATGCAGTACAAATGATCTGGCTTGTGTGGGGAAGATATGCCCAATTTATATACATGGTAGGAAAATGTAGGCTTTACATGTCCTTTAAATTCCTTTAAGAAAGTCACTTGTTAAAGGGAAACTATAACCCTTGTACTTTGCAGGTCTCTATAAAAATATATTGCATAAAACAGCCCAAATGCTTCTATTCAAATAAATATACATGCCATTCGATGATCATAAATAGAAATTTTAGCCTTGTTTCGCCGCAAAAATGACGCCTATGGACTTGTATGGCATTGTGCGTCCAAAAAAAACCAAAACTACATTTTGTGGGCGGCAAATTTTTGGCAAAATGGAACAGGTCAAATTTGCTCATCCCTACTACAGACAATTAAAGGAGACATACAGCATAACTAAAAACCCCTCCACTCTTGTTGGCAATAATGAATAATATGTGGTGCTGGTTTTACATCTGCTATGGTCTCTGTACATGTTTCAAATGAGGGGTAGGTGTGTCCTAACGGTCCCTGCCTGAAGCATGGTAGGAGGTGTATAGCCAATAACAGCCCTGCAGTCACACAGAGACATGCTTCAGTTCCATATCAGGTCAGCCTAGCTGCTGATGATTAAGCTGATTAAGTATTCAATCTAAAGATAATTTTCCTTTAAAAATGTACACCAACTTTTATATGAAACCTACTTCAGTAGTTCTACAAGAGGTGGTCAGGTACAAAAATTTAATTTTGTGGGAATATATTTAAAATAGTCTTAAAACATTCAGCGTATTTCAGGTATCATCAACCACTTTGTTTAACACAATGGTAGAGATGGTGAGGGTGAAAAGAAAGGAGGAAAATATTTAGAATGTGAGCCTATTGTTTTACCATTGAGCCCCTGCCAGTGATCCACAAATATCCACCAATCTCTTGCCCTCAAATCTATTGGCAATTGTTTAAGATACAAGGCAGAGAACATACCAAGAACAGCAGGACAGCTTAACAGCAAGCAACAAGGAAGTCTCTAACATTACTAATAATATTTAATGGAAGACAGCCCAATTACTACTTTCTGGAGACCATAAGTTCTGATCACAACCAAAGGGACAATAAATGGGGTAAATGCTGTTCTGTGTACATAAATAGAAGAACTATAAAATGCAGATGTATATGCAACACATAATCCGTGAACTGCACTCAATAAATGTCCATATGTTGCACAAATGTACCAATATAATCTACCAAGCTCTTTCTGCTGCTCATCTCTCTACTAAAATCAGTATTGTAAATTGGTCTGTGCAAATACAGGCACAGGCCACTTGATATAACAACAAACAACATAATAATACATGTGTGCGTACCCAAACCTAAAATGATTGATAAAATGTAACAAAAAGTCTTAAACTGTATTAGAAGTACCAAATCGGCCTTTTCTATTTCTTCTAATACAACCAGCATAACTTTATCATTTTAATATTAAATGTTTTACTCAGTCTATAGTCGCCAGTTCTCCATAGCTCTGCAAAAGAATCACTGGAGTGAGCTACAGTACCTTCTAAGCTCTGAAACCCTCCATTGAACAGAGGAAAAACAAGAACAATGATTCTGTCACAAGAACAGAAGCCCGCAGAGGCCGGGAAGTCAGATAGCATAAACTTCCATATTACCCATGATAGCATGTGTGGAAAGGGTGATTTATAAACACTAGGATAAGGGCTGTGCTCCCATTGGCTTCAGACTAGCACAAGCCATCGAACTATGGAAGACATACTGTGAAACATAACTAAATAAATGACAACATTTATTTAAAGAGTCAAGGGTGAAAAGAGGGTCTTTGCAAATGGACATAAGTACATAATAAATGCTCTAGCCTTTGCCAGAACAAGTAATTGCTAAACCAGCCACTGTGTGACGTAGAATACTTTATGGTCATGTCTTTCTTACGGTCTGTTAAAAAGTCTTTACACAACTATTATATTGAGTAAGAATGGAGGAGAACCAGTCAAAATGGCATAGAGATTATACAGGCAGAAACTTTTAGAAAAAAAAAAAAAATGTATGCCTTCATACATAATGTACTCCCATCCAGTGTCCATATATATAGCTGCACAGATTCTTTTTTAGAAAAATACAGAAATGACAGGATGCTGGGAGACAGCATTTTAATGTATAGAATGCCTTTTGATATTTTACGGTTACTGGACAGTGCCCCCCATTAAAGTTTGTACAAAATCATTGGTGGTTAGGTCCCCCATAAGTTAAAAAAAAGTTGGCACCAGGGCCCCCATAAAAGTAAAAAAAAAATAAAAAACACATTGGCGCCAGGGTCCCCCATAAAACAATGGAGCCCAAGAGAATATTTTTAAAAAAAACTTTGGTGGCAGGGGCCTATAGGGTATTAAAATATTACATTGGTGGCCAGGGGTTTAATAGAATAAAAAAAACACATTGGTGTTAAGTAGAACTGAACTTGTGACTTCAGCTTTGTCTCCTTTCACGGCTTCAGGACTTCAACTTTGGCTCCTTTCGCGGCTTCGGGTCTTTTAGAGGGTTTGGCTCTTCGGCAGGTAAAACGGTACTTATCTAGCTTTCTTAGTGTTGTTGTAAGATACTGTACATTACTACAGCACAGGCATCATTATTTATCTTCATCTCTTTTGCTCCAACGACAAACTAATCACAGTATAAATGGAACCATACCGGAGACTGGTCAGCAGTTCAGGAATGGCTACAACTACTCATTTATTTAATATATCACAGTCTGTGCTTATAGATATGTGAAACAAAAGTGAATTTCAGTGGTATTTTAATGGCAGCAAGAATAATTGTGAACACACACCAGCTGCTTCAAGATTTGCCAAAGAAAAAAAGATCAATAAACATTCCAAAAATGTAGGCCCAAGAAATGGTGTAATGTCACACCGCTTTCTATTGCTATCCTAGTGGTGTTAGGTTCTGCCACAACAATCTTGTCCATATAAGTCAACTTTCATATTTTCCTCCAAAATTAGGCAAAACTTAGGTGCAATTTGACTTCCTCTTCTGTTTTCTTGCATCTGGTCAAATATTTCTAAGAAAATCATTGGTATGATTCATAAATATGAACTATTAATATTAACAAAGGACCTCTTTTTTGAGAAAATAAACTCTGAGAAGTCTTCCAATGTGTTATTTAGTTATGAAGTTATTTGTTTATGAAGTTAAGAATGCCGACGCCTCTGATAACCATCCTCATATTTGGTACAAATATATCAGAAAGAGGTAATATTCATATTTCACTATATATCTTGTTTGAATTTGTCAATGCCTGGGGTTGCTTTCCGTAGGTGATAGACTTAGGTAGTCACAGCCTCCTTCACAAATTGTGTGCTACACACCGTTTCCAGAGGTGCTGGGGTTAAATAATATTGAAGCACAAACACTAGAAATAAAAGCTTTATTCACTTGAAAATGTGTAATTTCTTTATTATGATGGAATGCAACAAACGCATCTTGCCCTTGGGTTGCTCTGTTTCAGCCAAAACAATTGCAAATGGCTCATGGGATGACAGCTGTTTGATAAGGCCTCCACAAGACCTGCATGCTAGACTTTTTCTATTTTTTTTCCCCGTGAAACTTGGGATGAAAGGCAGAAGGCAGGAAGAGAATTAATGTAGCATACAGTCTAAAGGCAATGCTACAACCGTGATTAAGTAGAAAAGTTAAAAGGCACAGGTTTTCCACAGCCTCGCTGCGTGCAACCCATCCGTGTAACGAGTTGACAGGCCTAGCGCGTCCTCTCCATCATCCACTCCGACAGCTAAAACGCAGCACTGCATTCTTTTTCAGAGGAAATTTGCATCTGCACCATGAAGCGTTGTACATTATTTCTTAGCACTGCGGGGGGCTTAAGTCCATATGGAACCTTCACAAATATTACCACAGATCAAACCGGCGGCGTCTCCAGGCAGATTTGACATACCTATTTAAATGAACAGCAGGGGTCCTGCGGCTGCCGGAGGCTGAGCAAGAGAGAGAAAAACCTCGGTGGAAAGTGTACCGCAGCTCCATTACTCAGCAAAGACACTCTCTGCATTTATCACCCGTTTCATTTCTGCCGGGGCAGGGAAACTCATTTGCTCAAGGTCAATGATAACATCGAACAACTTACATAGAAAGCATCATACAAGCACGCACAGGCGTAATGTATTTGTATTGTGTATGTTCTGCTACATGCTCAGAATCTCATACACCACAAAAATGCACCTAATAGAATATATCTCAGGTTTTTTTCTTAAATGCACTTTAATAAATCACTTTTCTGTGCTAATTCAGGTTTTATATTTCTCCATAGTTTGTGCAAACATTTGTGATATCCTAAAAATAGTTCATTTTCTTATCAAGCACTTTTACAGGATACGGATTACCAAAAATGCAGCCAGGCAGCCCTCCAGCTGTTAAACAAACCCCCGGCAGCTTGAGGTATACAACTGGGCCATTTGGTAAAAACATTAGGCAAAGCAAGCAAGGGGTATTCTTCAGAGCAAACACAGATAAATGTAAGAAATGGCACCAAATAATTTTTAAGGAACGAGGCCCCACTGGACCACCCAAATCACACCACACACTCCTTAGGCTAGGGGCCAAATCAGCCTGCTGAAATATGGAGACCGATTTCAGCTCCAGCCGTGGACAGTAGCCTACTTCTTTCGCATCTGGAACTATTGTGTCGGCTCCTAGTGCGAACACACGTGGCAGATTCCAGTTTGAAATGCAAAGTCTTGCATTTATTTGCTCAAGTCCGCCAAATGTGTTTGCGTTGCAGCCAACAGAATGGCAATGGTTGTGAACAGAAGAGGGAGGCTACTGCCCTCAGGAGGGGCTTACATTTCAGCTGGCTGATTTCGGCCTGTGTGGTCCTAGCCTTAGTGTTCCAGCAGACTCATGGTGGCTTTTGAGATAATTATTTTTTGTTCTGACACATTTTCCTCTTTTAACCATTTAAACCATAAGGCTTAAACTACTCACGTGCATTAATGAGTAATATGACTGTTTGCCGGTATAGAACAGGAAATGGAATGGACGGCCGTCTTCTCCCCACTGAATTGCTGATGAAACAAACAAAGCAATATGAGACATTAACTTAACACACAATTATACCTGTTCATATTTTTGAAACTAATGGGTCTTAGCACATTTTTGGGGCTACTGAATGTTGCAACAGACCTGTACTATAGTCAATGGAGGTGTAAGTAATTGCCACTTTTGCTGGACAGCACACAACATACAGTATCACCACCGCCTATTAACTCACCAGCTATGAAGGCAGGAATAATAATACAGACAGATACCTATGCTCCCTGTGTGTGCCATACTCTGCCTGGCCTATGATCCCTGTGTGTGCCATACTTTGTCTGCCCTATGCTCCCTGTGTGTGCAATACTCTGCCTACCCTATGCCCCGTGTGTGCGCCATACTCTGCCTGCCCTGTGATCCTTGTGTGTGCCATACTCTGCCTTCTCTATGCTACCTGTGGGACTTGAGCCTCGTAGGGTTTGTTCTGGGGGCTTGTTCGCATTTGTAAATTGTTGTTTAATCATGTGCTTGGGGGGGGGGGGGTGCTGTGTTCTCCACAGGGGAGAAGGAGGCATAATATATGATTTAAAATTTCCTCATATGAGTGATAGCCCTGCAGTGGGCACCAACCATTTGGTTTTTTGTGTGCTATTACCATTAATGTGGACATGCTCTTAAAAGCTTTTGTGGTAAAATGGTTGTGGTTTAGAATGGGTATGGTTTAGAGTGGGTCAACATGGAATGGCCAACACTGGCTTCCATTATTGACCCTCCACCATATAGGCTATTACAATTCTGGCCCTTGGTACCACAGAAGTTGGACAGCACTATTTTATCACAATATTTTAGCTTGGCTAATTTGCAACGTTATAGTTCACCAGAGCTTACAAACTACCTGAAGGCCTCTTATACACAGGCATTTGATCCTGTGTTTCCTTACCTCAAGGGAACACAGGACTATATTTTTCAATCAAATTGTTCTCACTGTAGTGTAGACAGGCATTTAATACAGGTGGAACACATCAAGTTGCATTTCGCCCATGTTTGGGGCTTGCTCATTTCACAAGAAGTACAGCCTAATAGCAAATACAGGTCTCTGTTTCTTCCTGTGTTCCAGTACAGGGGAATTCAGTAAAAAAGCTCACCTGTTACAGCCCTAAACCAAGTCCCAGCTTCAGTGTTTCTGTGGTTCACATGCAGCCAAAATAACTATGCAACAAAGGTGGATTCGGAGTACTTCTCTTTATTCTAGGTATTGCAGGTTTTATAGCCATTAGGGAATTAATTTATTGTTATACTGATAACATAAGAGTGGTATGCCAGACTTTCTGGTACTTTGTTTTGGCACATTCTGTGGCACTTCCATTGATGGTTATCTTGTCCTTAAGTTAGTGCTTGTAGTGGCAAGTGCTTGTGTATGTAGGCACTGTAATGTCTGTAATGCACAATTTTTCAATTGCTTTTAACATACAGGTGCATCTATGGATTTTAGGTTTTTTATAAACTTCAAGGAAAAAATCTTGTGGTGGCAACATATTTATTTTATTTAGCTCTAAAATCCTTTCTTCATGCTTCCTTTTATGAGAAGTACCCTTAAGGTTTGGCTAACACTTTAACTGGCACCAGGCTAGCCTCCCTTGCAAAGCCAACAGTCTGGCACATAAATGTGCACACATGATGTGCTCAGTAATAAATCCCGGCCTTTAAGTGGGGGAACACATGCACAGAAAAACAGTGACGAGTAAAAACCAGATAAAATGTCTTTTCTTTATTTTGCTGCCAGCATGTTACCAAAGTCTGAGTTTTGCTCAGTATGTAGAAAGCTGTTTCATTTATCTCTAGGCAATATCCACAGGATGAAAGATGGCAAACCCTGCACTCTGGGGAAGCAGCATGAGGACACTTGCACAATCCATGCATCAAACTATTGGTCCAAGGTTGTAAATTCAAATAAGACAATGGTCTTGCTGCCCACACAACACAAAGAGACACTCCGAGAGGAGCACCCTGAAAGCTTTCAAAACAATAAATTACTTGAAATAAGGGGGATAAAAATAACCAATAAAAAGCATTAAATGTTTTGCGTGGAATTTCTTGCAGAGTAAAACAATGGTACTACCACGTCCCATGGGATGCTTCTTTCAAACACTATTGTTCTGCAAGATCCATGACACATTCAGGGACATTTTTTTAATATTCCTAAAATTATATCACCATGTGTAATAAAAGGCACTAAATTTGCCCAGGGGCAGTAACCCATAACAGCCAATAAGATGTTTGGTTTTAAACAGGTCACAGGTAAATTCAACCTGCTGATTGGTTGTTATGGGTTACTGCTCCTGGGCAAACAGTGCCTTTTATTACATAACTCCCACGTTTAAAATCAGACTATCACCACCCTTTACATTTGGCCTCCTCTAGTACTGGTGTTTTTCAGATGAGCTTTCTTTATGAACAGGCCTTGCTGCACTTGCAGATGACCTTCCCTGCCCGCGTGTGCCACATTTGCATTTTAGAGCTACCATGCGTGCTCCCTCTCACATGCATAAGACAAATATAGTTGAACCCCCGTTTTAGTTTTTTTTTTCCAGGGAACCAGACAAAATGGTATAGTCAGTTAACTGTACAGAGTTAATGGGACAGTATATGCAATATTGATGAATATACATTGGAAATAAACTAATTGGAATTTAATATTTACAGAAGACCCAGGCCATTTTTTTAGGGAAAACTATGCCAAGCTTTGAAGTAAAATGCTGGGAAAAAAGTTTAAATCCTTGGAAAAGCATTAAAATACATTATATATATACCACAAGAAAAGGTATAACATTCAGGAAAGTAAAATTAAGGTATGACTGTATTTAAGTAACTCATGGAGCAGGAAAAAAGAACTCACTGGGGGTGCCAAATTTTAGGGACCCCACAGTGATTATAATCACTTACCTGATAACCCAGGACAGAGCTCCTGTTATCACAGTATTGTTTGAGTGGTAGGCACTCAATGAGCAATCCTCCAGGCAGTTGTAGTTAAAAAAAGTATTTATTGAGGTACAAGTATGGATTACAGCCTTACGCATTTCGTGTTCTCACAACACTTAACCATAGGCTACTGGTGAAGTTACACATACCAATCACAGTTATACTCAATTTGAATAGTTTAAATATCTTGTATGTGTAACTTCACCAGTAGCCTATGATTAAGTGATATGAGAACACAAAATGCGTAAGGCTGTAATCCATACTTTAATAAATACTTTTTAAACAACAACTGCCTGGAGGATTTTTACAGACAATACGATGATATCTGCTCCCTAAAGCTGAAGGCTCGGGCAGAGCACCTGGGCCTCCTCATATACGTGGTGAGTCTCTTTAAAGAAACAATTTTTGATGATACAGCGCTCCTTTTAGCAGAAAACAGCACCGGCCTGGGCTACTTTTGAGCGAACACCATAAAGCGATTGCCTTCGCCACTTCTAAATTTCGATGGCCCAGGGCTAGTACATAATCAAGTGTGAAAAGCTGGATATTTGCTTAAACTTGGCTTTTCACACGCGCACCTAAGGCAGAGAAAGAACCAGGAAGAGGATCTCTCCATGCACAAGTCCAGTACCTCTGGTTGGTGCAGTTTTCTGCTTACGGGAGCACCGCCCGGGGTATCAGGTAAGTTTTTATAATCACTAGGGGGTCACTAACTTTCCTACTATTGCATGGAAAGAATATTTTACTGTGCTATGCTAACTGCATTGTACATGCAACCATTAATTGCCTTTTAATATAAACTACAACAAGAATTTTCTGCAAAAATGTACATAATTTAAAAGGAAAAATTACCCTGTTGGGTTATTGTACAATTGTACCCTTTTTACATCAGCCCAACTGAATGAGCTGACAAGTACAAGTCAAAAGTAGGAATAAACCGCTTACCTCTCTGTTTTGGAAAAATGTCCTCTGGATGCTATATAACAGAAAGCAGTACATTAGGACAGCAATGATAATCACAACACAATTTGCAGTATGCGCAGTGTAAAAAGTATGCTGCCAGTTACCACCTTTCTGCATAAAAAAAAAGAAGTGTAAACAGATTTTCATGCAGAGAACTCTGACACGCTTGCCTGCTAGAGGTTTCTGGATTTATTGAGTTAATTGGCAAATGAGCTTAATTTAAATTTGCAGAAAATACGTAACTGCTAAATCATTTTTAAGGATGCAGCTTTGGTTAGTTGACAGTTGGACATGGTGGTCAAGTTAATATGTTACCATAAAGCTACTCCAATGAATCTCATTTTCCTTCCCAAAAGCACCATTTTGACTACAGAATACATTATAACAAGACTACTATGGGCATTATATGGAATGAACACTACACTTTTATAACAGGGCTATACGCATAATGTGATTTTTTTTTTTGAAAATGGGAACTGGATAATGCATTATAATAATATTAAACAAGGCTGTAGCTATTTTTTTACTCTGATAAATATATATTTTTTTTCTATAAATCTAGATCTTCTAGTGTCCTTTAATGGGCAATGTTTTTTGCCTTGTAAAAAAAAAGAAAGTTCTAGATGTAAAAAAAAATCTCCTGCAAACAACTGTACACTAAAATCACACTCTCATTGACCTTTACTTAGAGTATACAGGACAATGAATAATTGTTCTCTCTGAACCTGAATCTCACTGGCCTACACTAGACATTGCTTTAAACCCCTTAGGGTTGCAATCAAAGTTTGAGAATATCTTCTAGAGATGGATTTGGCATTATATAAATAATACTTTCATAACAGGCAGTATGATGCATCTTTGGTTTTTGAAGTCTTCTGACTACCATCCATTTTCAATAGAATATCGATAATTGTGAGTTCTTCCAAAAAATAACAACCATAAATGTAAAAAAATACAAAATATTTATTAAGACATGAAACCTAACGCGTTTTGTGCCTGTTGGGGCACTTACTCAGAGGTTAAATGGCACACCCCTGTACACAGTATATAAAGGGGCTGTGACCAATCACAAAAAACAACAACACATGTTGCCTACTATATATTCATGAGAAGCTTACATAGGCAAATGAACCTGTATGTAAATAAGTATTTAAATCACTATGTCTCCTTTGATTGTGTTAACAGGCATGTGTCGTTTTTTGTGATTGGTCAAAGCCCCTTTATATTCTTTATACATTTACGGTTTACTTTATTTTTTGGAGGAACTCACAATTATTGTGGATTTGCACCCTGGGTGAACTGTGAGTATGCCCTCCTGTGAACATTAGTTTATTTTCTTTTTTGGTTTCAATTTTCTATTATATTTTTTCATGGTAGTACTAATATTTTGGCCTTGTGCATCATTCAATTTTTGTACTCTACCAAGTCCATTATCGCCTAACAATTATCAGGTTATACAGCTCATTAATACTTTTTTTTTTAGAAATAACAAAAAAAAAACCCTACGAGTAACTATATTATACTGTGGAAAGTAGTTACTTGCTAGACATTGTTACACACATCAGTACTACTTCCGCTAAGAGAAAAATGATTACTCATTCACTGCAAAAATTACCTTCATAATTGGTCGTGCCTTCTTATCAAACAAGCCAGAAGGGAAAAGATATGCAATGGCTCTCTGAAAAAGAACATAATTACACCATCATTAACATCATGACATTCCCTGAAAAAAATTAATAATTACTTGTCTGTTAATACAGTAAAATCAAAATGTATTTGCTGCATACCTTAAAGTGACACTTGGTGTTAAACTATTCTTTTATTTTTTGCAAAATTCTTACACCTTTTACCAATGCATGATAGAATATTATGTTAATTACTTTAAATGCTTTCATTTGTTGGTGTTACTGATCCTTTAATGTACTAATCTATTTTCCATGTTGATTGAAAGAAGTTAAGTACACAACATACAAAAGGCATTTTATCACTGCTTAAGTTCAAAACTATAAACCACATTTTATGGTAATTCTAAACCAAAATCAAAGTTAATCTACATAAACCAAAAACAACTGGAAAACCTAAAACATATATTAATTAAACCTAGCATAGCTGTAGAAACAGAATTGCTTCTGCCATATCCTCCTTCACAGAAGCTCTTAAATCTGATTTGATTATTTTTAGTGCATGTATTTAAAATTTTTAGGAGTCGGAACATTTTTGCTGACACCCGACTGAAGATACCCAAAATTGCTTGCAACTCCACAGCTCTGCATACTGCATAGATTTCAACTTTATTTTGTCTTGCTTACCCTTTTATTAAAGGGATACTGTCATGGGAAAAAAATTTTTTTCAAAATGAATCAGTTAATAGTGCTGCTCCAGCAGAATTCTGCACTGAAATCAATTTCTCAAAAGAGCAAACAGATTTTTTTTATATTCAATTTTGAAATCTGACATGGGGCTAGACATACTGTCAATTTCCCAGCTGCCCCAAGTCATGTGACTTGTGCTCTGATAAACTTCAATCACTCTTTACTGCTGTACTGCAAGTTGGAGTGATATCACCCCCTCCCTTTCCCCCCCCCCAGCAGCCAAACAAAAGAACAATGGGAAGGTAACCAGAAAGCAGCTCCATAACACAAGATAACAGCTGCCTGGTTGATCTAAGAACAGCACTCAATAGTAAAAACCCATGTCGCACTGAGACACATTCAGTTACATTGAGAAGGAAAAACAGCAGCATGCCAGAAAGCATTTCTCTCCTAAAGTGCAGGCACAAGTCACATGACTGGGGGCAGCTCGGAAATTGACAGAATGTCTAGCCCCATGTCAGATTTCAAAATTGAATATAAAAAAATCTGTTTGCTCTTTTGAGAAATGGATTACAGTGCAGGATTCTGCTCGAGTAGCACTATTAACTGATGCGTTTTGAAAAAACCATGTTTTCCGATGACAGTATCCCTTTAACTACAGTTAGGTCCATAAATATTTGGACAGAGACAACAATTTTCTCTAATTTTGGTTCTGTACATTACCACAATGAATTTTAAATGATACAACTCAGATGCAGTTGAACTGCAGACTTTCAGCTTTAACTCAGTGGGTTGAATAAAAAGATTGCATAAAAATGTGAGAAACTAAACCTTTTTTAACACAATCACTTCATTTCAAGGGCTCAAAAGTAATTGACTCACAATTGACAATTGACTCAAAGGCTATTTCATTGGCAGGTGTGTGGAATTCCTTCGTTATGTCATTATCAACAGCCGACAGCGTTGGACTGGGGGGCCCTGGGCCCACAGGGACTGCTGTCCAGGGCCCCTCTCCAGCCCCCCCCCACCCCCCTACTTTGACGCGCCACTGAGCGGGCATGCATGATGGCGCCGCCTGGCCCCGCATATATGAACGGCGCAACGCGCATGCACCAAACAAAGCAAATTATTATTTTTTTTAAAACCAAGTATTGGGAGAGGAGGTCTGGCCCGGCGGGGGCCCTTCTTTACAGAAAAATAAATACATTCACTTTAATTTCTATGTCCCTGCACTAAAAACTCACATCTCATTTTATAATTGTTTATGTGCATCTCCACCAAAAAATAAATGGAGAGATTTACTTGCTCCCATTCCTGCCACACTTGTTATACCATACATATGTTAAAACCTGAAATAAATCTAATAAAAAAAATTATGACAAATCTGGAAGACTATTATAAAAATCGAATTACATCTTCTCTACATGAGTTCTTCTCACATTTTTTGAAGCTGGTTGTAATTACAGAAACCAGGCTGGCTCATTCTTCCTTGGAAGCTGCCTTATCCATAATGGACTTTACTTCGCAAAATAATAGCAAAATGAAGTAGGTTCTTCTCTAGGGGGTTATTTATCAAAGTTTTTTTATACCTCAAATTAACTCACAACTCGAATGGTTCTTAAAGGAAAAGGAAAGGCTTCGTGCACTTGGGGGTGCCAAATGTTAGGCCCTCCCAAGTGATTGTATTGACTTATCTGAAACTCTGGGCCGGTGCTCCTATCAGCAGAAAACTGCACTGGCCCAGGGTTATACAAATGAGCACCATGGAGTGATCCTCTTCTGGCTTTGTTTATCTTGTCGTGGCTGCGCATGCATAGTAGAACGAAAAACTGAACTTTAACTAAAAAGTCGGCTATTTCGTTGCACTATGCATTAGTCAGCCCTGGGAAATTTGAAAAAAGAAAAAGCTGAAAAATAAGCGCTCCGTGGAGCACTGGCCGGGGGTTTCAGGTAAGTCAATACAAAGACTTGTGGGTGCCTAACATTTGGCACCCCAAAGTGCACAAAGCCTTTCCTTCTCCTTTATGTAAGAAAAAAACTTGTTTCAGCCGGTTGGAGTTGCGAAACCCAAAAACTCGATTTGATCAAGTTTTCAGAAAAAAAAAAATCAAATCGCTCAAATTGATGAGTTTTTGGGCAAAACCCTCTGAAAAAAAACTCGATCATGAAGGCTATTAACATCTTCAAATGGCTCAAGGGACCTCTGCCGTTGACCTTGACAGGTTTAAGATGGTGTATTTTCAGATTCGAGCTATTTCCACAGTCTTGGTATAATAAATCTAGAAAAAATTGAGGGTTAAAAAAAAAAAACTTGAAAAATGTTATATTTTTTTTTTTTTACCTGAAACTGCCTTGCACTTTCATCTAATACTATCAGAACTAATATAAAGTTATTTTATTGCATATACAGGCTGATTTTAGCATTATCTGACTTACATTCCCACACTTACATTCATAATGATACCCACTTTTGTTGCTTTCTGAGTCTTCATATTGTATATATTTTACCCAAACAAACTTTTTAAATTACTCTATACTTTACTTATGTTTTAAGAAAGACTTTAATGTTTTGTGCTTGGAATCAACCACACTACAAAGTGAAGACCTTAAAATCCTGAAAAGTGACTTTTTTATTGTGAGTTATAACTCAATTGGTTAAAACAAACATTCCTTTGGACAGAAATATAATCTGTGTGCTCAGTCTGCTATAAAGCTAATGACTCATTCAAACAAAGAACAAGTATTCGTATATCTTAATTGAGACTAAAGCGCAAGATGTGTTGAAAAGACAGAATGGTGCTACAGACAAAAAGTGTCAAAGATAACACAGATTTTCCAAACACTGAAATGTTCCTCTCTGTGATATTCTTACTTCAAAGCTTTGTTCAAAATAAATCATAAAAAAAAAAAATATGTAAATGAATTTGCTGCTTCTATTGATTTTCAGTCCCCAAAGTTATATTCTGCAGGACCACCTCAACAACAACCGCTTAAAAGCTGCACATGTATGTGACGATGACTTGACGATGATATGTGCAGCTTCTCGATCCTGACCAATATCCATGCACTATGAAGATCAATTGGTTTGGGGATCAAGCAGGTCTGTAAACCATGATTGTCATTGTGGCACATGAAGAAGTAAAGCCGCAGTTTCTCTTCATGTCCTGATGCACCAGTTTATGCTGCATCGCTGTATGCTGTAGATAAGGAAGTGAAGAGGAGCCACATCTATGTCTGAAAACCAGACAAAAAATAAGTCTTTATTGTAATACAGTGAGCACAGATTATTGAACTTTTGGGGATACAGTTACTTTATTTGAATTTGTTGATCATGCATTTTGGGACTACTATTCTGCACTTTTGAAGTTTGGTGAAGGTGGAGGTGGAATAATATTCTGGGTCTGCCTTCCACTGAAATCAAACCTTAATGGAGAACAAAACAATTGTCCCAAAATGAAGATCGTCTCAAAATAATTGTTAACAGCCCCTCCTCTGGTTGAACCCAAGCTGCTGCCATTTTGCATACCCAAGCCTCACTTCCCCTCTGTGTCTACTCAAATGCGCATGCTCCAAACCAAGTCCACCCCTGGCTGAACGTCATTGCTGAACACAAAGTTCAGATCAGATATGCTCATGCATCAGCACTGAGAACCAAATTTTTCTTCATGAGAATGAACGTGGAGATTTTCGATTATGTTGGCAATAATTTTTGATTGCAGTGTGCATACAAAGGGAAGGTTGATGACAGGCAGTCTGGTGGCAGAAGTACACAAAACTTTTAGCTGCATTCGTTTTTCTTTTAATTTCATGACTTTTAAGGCCACTACAGTGTCTATAGTAACATGCTTGACAATTCCATGTTTTTTTTCCTCTGCTCCTAAAGAACATTTTATGTCTGTAAGATGAATAGGAGAGGGCATAAATAGAAATACAGGTATGGGACCTGTTATCCAGAATGCTCGGTACCTGGGGCTTTCTGGATAAGGATCTTTCCGTAATTTGGATCTTCATACCTTAAGTCTACTACAAAATCTTGTAAACATTAAATTGCCTCCAATAAGAGTTAATTTTATCTTAGTTTATCAAGCCAAACTATGCTTCTGACTACTGATTACACTAGGCGGAAAAAAAAGCATTGATGTTATTGGTTATATTGGATTTTAGTGATTTTATTGCATTTCACACTGCTTTTTGTTACTTGTTTTTGCCCATTACTGCTATATATCCATGGTACACCACATAATTTGGTAAATTTATGCATATTGGGTATCAAATTGTTCAGTAGAGCCCTGACATTAATATTTATCAAGTTTTAGGCCTATACATTACGAAATGTGGGGCATATAATGGGTATAATACAAGCTTTGTGACAATTTTCAGAAATTAAAAGCGGCTTAGTTCAGCATAGCTTTACAGTTTGCTGGGTTGCCATAAAAATACATATTTACCCATTTGTGATTCGTCAGAATGTGTACTTTCCGAAAATATATGGTTTTCTAGGGTCTCCCTGCTGTTATGATGCTAGAAAGTGGAAGCTTTGAGGTGATTTTCAGGTATTTCATCAAAATCGTCACATTTGGGAAAGCATAGTTTGGAGTAGAAAGACATGGACACCCATTCTGGATTTGACTGAATGTGTACATTCCAAAAATATATGGTTTTGGGGTCTACTTATCTTTTTGTGTTTTTACCCACAAAAATGCAGTAATTAAAAGTATTGAGGTGTTTTTTCAGAATTTTTTTTTTCATAGAAACCGTTCAGTTCAGATAAGCTTTGAAGTTTGGTTCTTTTTTTTTGGTATTTAGATCTAAATCTTGTTCTAGAAGTGGAAATACACAAAAACTCAGGCTGATTTACAAAGCTAAAACTAAATATCCCCCCCAGGAAATGCCCCTAAAATAAAAGATCACAAAATGTTCAAAAATGAAATGGGAAATTCTGCTGGCATTTAAAGGATTAAAGGTAATATTAACTGAACATCCCTTTTAATTAAATATTGTGTTAGCACATATGTAAATAAATGTGTAACATTAGATTTAAACCACATTAAGGCATACAGTGTTTTAGCATTAAACTTTTGTACCTTATTTGCAAACACAATAATACAGAAGGAATTCTCCATAGCCACAAGAATTTTTTTTTTTTTAATTGGATGCGGTCCCAGTGCATTGATATATAATATGCTGATTTATGATAATGACTTTTAGAATAAAAAATTTGGCATTGACAGATAAGTGGCAAGCACAATTCAATCATACCCAAAAGGAAATTATGGATTAATTACATAGCAATAAAAGTTGACAATTACAAATTTGTGATTATCTACTCTTATGGAATTTAGCAAGTCTGAGTGCACAAATACATCAATGTCTGTAGCGCATGTATTTTTCCATGCCCTCATCATTAGAAAAATGAGCAATTAATAACTTAGTGTTGTAGGATGTAAAAAGAAAAAAGGAGGTACAGAAACAGATACTTGTATTCCCTATTTAAATGCAACAGCCTGTTTCTCCCATGATCCAGATTCCCCTATTTAAAGTAAAATGTGTGTACATATGGGCTAATTGTCATATTCCATAGGCTATACTGTTGTAGTTTTCACTGAGAACATCTGTGCTGAATTTTCAGTTTGGCAGGTCCTATTTATATGTACTGTATAAACACAAATGAATGTTTTTACACAATCAATAATTTAAGCTCTCATACTCTAATAGTACAAGTTTTCCATATCCAGAAACCGGTTATGCAAAAAGATTAGACTTTCAGGCCCTCTTCCATACAGCCCATTTTAAGCAAATAAGTCCAATTTTTAAAGGTGATTTCCCTTTTCCCTGTAATAATAAAACAGTATCTTGCACTTTATGGTAACTAAGCTGAATAAATATGGACGCCAAAACAATACTATTGGGTTAATATGTAATATTTAAATGATTTCTAGAAGACTTAAGTTAAAGAGATCCCTTCGCTTGAAAACCCCAACAGGGTTGGGGCTGTATTGTTGGATGCAGTGGTATTTTTCCGGAGGCCTCTTCAGAGTTCCTAACCTACTTAATGACCATCAGTCTCTTTTGAACAAACAATTTATATGTGGTCCATTTGCCATTGACACATAAAAACAGAGTGGGGCTAATTTATAAACACTAGGCATATTTTCACCTGAGCAGTAACCCATAGCAACCAATCAGTTATTAGATTTATTTCAGTCAGCTGCAGGTGGAACAATGGAAGCAAACATCTCATTGGTTAGCACTGGTTACTCCCCAGGTGAAAATATGCCCAGTGTTTAAAAACAAGCACCAGTACCTTGTACTTGATATAAACTAAGCTGCATAAATCCATGTTCATAGCAGAACAATTAATTTGTCTTCCTAAAAAATACACACACACACACATTATATATATATATATATATATATATATATCCTCTATGTATGTGCCCTCTATGTTGCTTGCAGATCCTCATTAGATTTACAGTATAATTGGATACAGACAATTGGATTCAGTTCCAACAACAATTCTAACTTGTAGGATCCAACTACAGGACAGAAGCATCATCAGAAGGTCTGTAGCACACACATATACTAATAGAACAACCAAGAGCAGGCAAATTTTTAAAACGTGCAACTTTCGCCCTGAGGGATGTGGCTTGGGGCCCAAAAACTTGGCTGAGGACGTTGGGTTCAGTTGCAAGTTTGACATTTCAAAGCAAGGTCCTGTGGTCATTTGTGCCAGTTTCTGTTTGCTACGCTGTTTATTGTTTCCCTTTTCTATTCTTTATAGCCTTGTGGAAAACCTTGGCCTCTCAGAAGACTATAATAATGATGCCACATATAATTTACACCCCTAAAGCATTGGAATTTTAGAAGACTAAAAGAATTTTGTGGAAAAGGTTCCTCAGTAAGATACAGAACATATTGTGTCAAGGTTGCTATCCAAAACAGATTAATAAAGGATGTTTCGTGTCTGAAGGACCATTCACTGCTGCCTACCCAACAGCATAGCAGCAGCAGCAGCAGGGGAAGTTGAGGGTTTGGACACAACATCCCAACATCAAGAGCGATCAGCCTCAGGAAAGCAGCAGGAGAAAGAGAAGCAGCAAGTAGTAAAAAATCAAAAACGCAAGTGGCTGGAAGAACAAAAAGTAGCATTAAAGTCTTGTTTACTTTATGATCTGTTAAAAAAAAAAAAAAAACTAAAGAAAATAACTGCATCCATTGTAAACTGCTAGTTTCTGAACTTGGAAGGAACCCATGTTCAAGTTGGTTTAAACCCAGTATTGCGCAAACTGTGGGGGAATCACAACAATATTTTAAATTTCTGATTACCAATCAAAATGTATTGGGATATTTGGTGTGCTAAATATTTATTTGCCCGGCGGCTGTACAGATATATATATGAACTTGTATTTATGAGTATAAATATGCTGCTTCTCATAATTATCCACACAGTTACGGAATGCTGTAAAAATATTAAAAAATAAAGTACTGTAATTATGAGACAATATCATATCCAGAAATTGGATCATATACACTGAGAAGCTGGTGTTGCTTGATGCAAAATCTTCAGTTCCGCCTCTTAGGGAATTATGATGTAAAGACCTCCCTAGTGAACAATATAGCATATTCTGGGGTTTCAAATTGTAAAAGAACTGCAAGTAATGCATGCGCACAATTTGTATGACTTCTTGTTTTCAACCCAAAAATGTAGTCATGCTGGAAACCACCTGTACCAGTGATGAGAGGCAGTATCCATTATACTCAGCTGGGGCAGCACTGGTGTTTTTTAGTTAAGTGCGGGTTGTGATTCTTACCCGCCTGCAAAGAGGGGTACGCAGTCGGCCCGAACCCGCGTGTCCTGTGGTCACTAGTGTTTTTGGTCCTTTTGTAATTAGACAACCACCCAGTATATTAAATGGTTTATTTGGCATTAGCTTAAGTTGATAAGTGTGTCAAGTTCTTATTTCATGGCTAAAGTTGGATCACATTTTACACTTTTGTGTGCCATTTTTTTTTTCATTTTCTTTTTTTAGGTATGCTGTTGCATAAAATTATTTCTCCAGTAGGACTATTACCCTGCCCTTGCCTGCCTGTATTAAAGTCAAGCCGAAATCCCCTGTTGCAATATATCCTGGTAAATTTCTATATGGAATTTCTCTTATAAGTAACACAGTCATTACTATATTAATAATAGTGTATATATATATATATATATATTAATTAAAGTTGTTGGTATTGAGTGGATCAAACCAACTCTAAAGCAAACTCTAAACCAAACTAAAATAGTCTTCTCTAATGTGGACTTGATGAGTAGTAAACATACCGAAGCTGCTAACACTAATATATTTTAAGCAATGATCTTTGCTCTCCATTAGTGGGTGACTTGATATATTAATAATTATGTCTTCTTCTCTACTTTTCGGTTGGTTTGATGACCATAAAGACATTTGCTAGATCTGGTACTTCTTTGAATTCTCCCAGTGGGATCAAGATTCTACCCAAAAAAAGTGGAGACAGGATGCTGCCGAGTTGTCTACTTTCTCTAAAGAGCTGGGTCTTTGTTGATAGGGTTTCCGCTTGGCTCTTACGGCTACACCCAAAAACCAATGGATAATGTAATTGCTCTAAAAAGACTTGAACCTTTTCCACTATACAATATTTTAAAATCCTCCAGATTTCCAACTATTACACCATATATGTATAAATTTGAAGGTGAAATGTATAAAATGAAAGATTTGGTATAGTGTGTGTATTAACTAAATTACATCACCTTTATTCCAGATGTGTGATTTGAAAAATTCATGTGGAGAGGAAAGGGTTGCATCAGTTTCAAAATGACAGCGTATACGGAGTATACTGCAATCTATGGTCTTAGCAAAGCATCAGGTCAGGACTGCTATCTCTATTAATTAGCTATCCCAGCTGGGCAGGGGGTAGGCAGCTGTTTAAAGTGATCAATGACTTACCTAAATGCCATCTCGACTGATTCGCTTAGAAATTACCAGCAAGTGAGACTAATGTACAGGTGCTAATTTTTTTTAAACTGTTCTCTGCACTTTTACATAGCATTAGAAACTGCATCTGGCACCTAATGTTAGCTGTCAGTTGTACTTAGTCATGCCTCTTCTAATGACTCTGTTCATTAGAAATGAGCACAAATTATGAAATATTTTGAAAAATGATACAGCAGATAAAATGGACACAGCAAATCAATTAAGAGAAATGTTCCTGCAGAACATTTACACCTAGCAGGAGGAGAACATGCAGGTTTCTGAACAAGAGCTGCGATAACAATTAAAAAGCAATTGAAGAGAACTTGGCAGTATTATTTATCAATCTGCTCACATTGCGGTGGTGAAAGAAAGTATCGGCAGGTTAAGAGAGAGAGAGGATTAATCCCCTCCCAGTGCTAAAAGCTTTCATTGCCAGCATTCTGGAGACCCCTACTGTGACACAACTCTTGTTATGACGTTTTATCCTTTTATACAGGCACTAGTCTAGGAAAAGCCATTTATTTCATCAATGGTGAATAACATACTAACATGCAAGGGCAGAGAAATAAGGGGACTTGCTTTTCTAATCTTACAGTTAAAGGGGAACTAAAGTCTAAAATAGAATAATGCTAGAAATGCTGTATTTTGTATACTAAACATAAACTTACTGCACTAGAAGCCTAATTAAACAAATTATTTATGTTTTCAAAGTTGGCCGCAAGGGACTGTCATCTTGTAACTTTATTAAACATCTTTGCAAGACTAAGACCATGCACATGTTCAGTGTGATCTGGGCTTCGGGATCTCATAAATTATCAAAACAGCACAAATCAAATAATATCTGCCATAGAAGTCGATACAACAAGACTTGTTAATAATCAGAATATGCAGACTGCACTGGGTCTGCATATAGATAAATCTCTACATAGTCACCGGCTGCTTTACAGGGAAACAAACAAAGCTGCTCGAGGTCAGGGAAGTAAGGTTGGGGGGCTCCCCCCTGCTGTTTGAAAGCATGATTGTTTCCCTGCAGAGCAGTTAGGGACCGTCTGAACTTTCCTATCTGCAGCAGTCAGAGCAAGTAAAACTAAGGGAGAATTTCACTGCATACAGTCAGATTTATTATAAAAATCGTGTTTATTATAAAAAACCGTACACATTTTTTAATCAAAGTATATGGAGATATTTTTCTTTTTCATTAAAGAAAGTAAAAATGGGATTTTATTTTTTTGCCTTTACATCCCCTTTAAGTGGGCAATAGATGCAGGGTGATTTGACATGCATTACAGAAACATTATGTATGAATGGATGAGGACAATAAAAGCACTCAATGATAATGACAGGCAGGAAGTTTATTACTATTACCTTTTATTCATAAATTAAAGGGGCAGTTCACCTTAAAAACTATGATTAAGACAGCAGTATTCTAAGACAATCTGCCAGTAGTCTTCTGTTTTTAGTTTTATGTTTTTTCTGTAACTCTAATGCTTGTAATTTCAACTACTATCTGGTCAGTAGGGCTTGATTCCCTTAGCAACCAGATAGCAGTCTGGATATCAGAAATGAATGTGAATAGGAAAGGTCCAGAAAATACAATTTAGAGGAAAAAAATTTGGTTTTTTTCAAGGTCATTGTTCACAATATCAAAATAGCATTCTCTTTTGCAGTCTGGAAAACGTCAGGATTCTAATGACAATCATTACAAAATCAATAATGAAGACTGACTCGAAAAAATTGCTTACAATAGACCAATGTGTATATCATAATAAAATTATAGAACATAGGTTAAAGCAGTTTGTTTTGTTTCAATATTACAAAAATCCTAAAAGCACTATTTTGCAATGTAATGCCTGGTTAGGTAACATCAAACATATAAAACAGGAATAATAAATCATGCAAGTGGGACAATTTGGTTATTCAAACAATACACTGGGGAATGGTATTGCCAGTTTCAATATGGATCCAAGACTTTTAAGTAATAGATGGCATACTTGTATGCGTCTGTATTATATTGTGCTATTCATAAACCCAATGATGTCTACCTAATATTACAATAAAAATTCTAGGTTTTAAAACAATGTTTAGAGCCTTTTGAGGATTTGCTATTGGCTATCCTCAAATGTCAGAGTGAAAATAAAAATAGGAACTGAAGTGCAATTCATTTCATGTACCATTAAAATCTCTCCTGCAGCCACGGCATGACCCCATGATAGAAAGGAAATTTCTCAGTACAGCAATATGACAACATGGTGATAAACTATTTGATCCTGCCTCTCTAATATCAGGCAGAAAGCTGGGCGAACAAATATGCTTGCACTACAGAGCAATGTATTCTGCCTTGTTTCGACAGTTTGATTAAAATTCACAGGAAGCAGAGGGAGAGAGTCAAAGCAGAGTTAAGGACTTTCAATATGAAGCTCCACACTAAATTACTTCTCCAACCAAGCAGTTATACTTACATCAATATCCTCTTGGGTAAATGTCTCTGGATCTTCTCCCATCATGTTGGCTAAATGTCTCTTTCCAATGTTGTACTCTTCAATCTGTTTTTTAATAAAGGCCTCTGTGTACTTTTCACGTCCTGGGGCTGCAACATTTTTCCTGTGTACTGCAGCACTGTTATGTATTAGTCGAGAAGCCTGTGCCAAAATGAGGAAGAGGAAAAGCACATTTTAATCAATTTATCAGTACTTTCTGACCAAACAGGGCATTTTAGGAATATAAAGGGGTTATGAACCAACATCTCTCTTATTTTTCTCTTTATTACAGGTACAATTGCTGTTACATTCACTTCCATCACTGCTGTCTGCATTTTTGCACTTTTATTGGTAAATTTCCTGTTACATAAGTGCACTCACAACCATCACCACTGTTTAAATGTGCTATATTTATGTATTGTTAATGTCCCACTTCTAAACCAGTCACATTATATTGATTACCAGTTATCCCTATAGTCTTGTAACTTGTACATTTTACGGCCCCCCTATAAACTTTGTGAGTCACTTTATCTCTGTATTCATCTTCAGTCTTGCTTTGCTCTCATTCTCTGTCATAGCTGGTTGATTAGTTTGGTGTTTGATCAATTAGAATCAGTGCTGATTCCCCAGACCTGCGTGCAGCAGTACCCAGCTTCTGCTCTCCCTATTTATTTATATCTTTAGGGGTGAGCATTTGCATGGGCGATTCATTTGCATGGGTGATTCATTTCCAAGTTTAGCAATGAGTTTAACAATAAGTTCAACAAGGAAAGCTACAAGGAGTGCCAGTACAGAAGACTCATTTACTACAATAAATTGACAACTTAAAATTTTAGAAGTCATTGTGAGGTACTTCTGATGATCTTACCTACCTGCTGCAGTCATACTCCACTGAGGACATATCACTACAATTTACCTGTCAGTAACAGCAATGGCAAAGCTAGTCACATTAGTACTGTTTGCATTTACAGTTACTCCTCCAACTACTAATGATGTTACCCATATCAACGCCTTCCGTCTTGCTGCTCCTTATATTTGGCATGCCATTCCTGAATTTCTCAGGAAAGAATCCTCCCTTAATGTCTTCAGATCTAAACTCAAAGACTACCTCTTGGAGAACTTTCATAAAACCTGAACTGGGAACTGGCACTTATATAGCAATGTCACCCCCTGTAACCTACAGCACTTAATAGCAAACCGATTTGTGTCTGTAAGTTACCCTTCCATTTAGATGTCCTATGTGGCAGAGACCTTTTGTCCATCCTTTTGTCTCCTTTACACTAAGCACTTAATCTGTATTGTAACTGTACTTTATATTTATGTGTATTGTATTTTTGTACTTATTTGTACTTATTATTGCAATGGCCCCCGGTTTGTTCAAATAATTTATTTATTGACCTGCCAGACAGTGCTTTGACCTCAAGGAGCGCTATACAAATAAATATGTACATACATAACATACATAAAGGATAGGCAGCCCTCAACGTGATATGAGGCATAAATGGAACACATGGACAAGGTACAAGGAGTTGGATTCACTGAAGAAGTAAACATTGCTCAATGATTTTTTTTTAATTTTCATTGTGCACATCAACCCTCATAAATGTTGGCATTCCCATCCAATGAAACAATGTTCTCAAAAACAATATTTAGTTAAATGTACCGTATATACTCGAGTATAAGCCGAGTTTTTCAGCCCCCAAAATGTGCTGAAAAAGTCTACCTCGGCTTATACTCGAATCATGCTTTTTTGGTACCTAGCTGATCGACGTGAATGGCTGCGCTTCTGACCGGAGTCCCGTGCCCCTGATCGCGGCTTCTCCATGGCGCGTTTCGAGTGATTTCACCGGCTGCGAATTACATGAGACATCACCGACCAGCACATGCTTGTTTTCCACTTGATTAGCCCCGCACTCACTCCCAGGTAAGCTCTGCTCGCCACTCTCACACAACAGGCTTATATAACAGCCAACCTACTGCATGTCAACAGTTGCTGAAACAAAACTCCCAGCATCCTGTCGCTGGGTTCTATGATTCAACTTGTGAAACATTGATATAATATCTTTAAATTGTACTGCTGACAACTTTCCCTGCTATATCAGCTATATCCCACAGTTCTTACCTTAGCTTTGTGGCACAAAACAATGCACATTTTTACCATGTTTTTGAGCATTCACTTGCTCTTTCAGCTAAAAAACTGCTGCATTTCTCACCCTAGGCTTCCCAGTTTTCGTAGGTAAAATTAGGTACCTCGGCTTATACTCGCGTCAGCTTATACTTGAGCATAAACAGTAACTATTTAAGTTGTTGCGGACTGTGTTTTTAAAGAACCACAGCGGTTGCTATAAAGCTAAGAGAATCAATATCAGTGGAGCTGTATACCTCAGCATGTCAACACGTGCACTTTTGATTTTGTTTAAAGTGGACCTGTCATCCAGACATAAAAAGCTGTATAGTAAAAATCCTTTCCAAATTAGACGTGAAACCCAAATTATTATTTTCATTAAAACATCCATACTTGTTATAAATGTATTTAAAGGAATCAGCTGTCAATCATATATTGCCTGCCCCTCCTCTATGAGGCGGGGCAATAATTATTTTCACTTTCCATTTTGCACTTCGTACATGTTGCTACACTCCCCACATTGCCCCTCCCTGTTCACAGTCTATAATTGTGCAGCAGTCTATAATTGTGCAAAGGCATGGGCATCAGGTCCCCCATTCTGGTGTATAAACAGGATTTTGAGGTGTTACAATGCTTGTCTTAATAACAGCGTCCATAAAATAGCTGCTGCCTGCTTGTTGTGGTGGTAAATTCCAAGGCTGACTGCAAGCAAGATTTAAATAATTTATATAGTGTAAATGAAGTATATTTTGCTTAATAAACACAATAGATTAGAATTCGGAATAATTTCTTTGGGTGACAGGACTCCGTTAAATTATGTTTCTATCAAGATCAAAGCTTGAAAAAACACTTGGGCTCTTCATCCGATTTGATTCAAATCTAAATTACTGGGGGCTCCTCTCTAGCAGTGACCAGTGCAGCAGGAGCAAAGCATCTTCATGAGCTACCAATATAGCCTGGGAAAAGCTCACTATATTAAGACCCAACTTGAAGAGTAAAGTGCAAGTAATAGAAGTGACAAGTGGTTGCTTCCAGCCCTCCAGGCAGCAATTTAGGGGTACTTACTTTGTTTACTGCCATAGAATCATAGGTGTTTTATTTGCCCTTAGGGATGATAGATTGCCTATTATTAGAACTGCTGACCATGTCCTGAATGCAACCATTTACCTAAACGTGACACATTACAGACAATTTATTTAATAATTGATTCCAATAATGGAGCTCTTTTCCTTATTAGGATTATTGTCACCACAATTTATCTGAGCCCATTAATGAACTAGGCAATGGATTGTTGATGATTTAAAGGGTCAATATCGCTTAAATCGTTAACAATTTGGCTCAAAGGCAATTCATTATTATGATCATTTATAATCATCTTTGATATTACACAGGCTACTTTTCAGTGAGGTACATTGCAATTCATGTATCAAGAATCCCACCCCTTTGTGCTTACAGATTGATGCCATGCCGGAGGCTCAGGGACCATAAGAACTTCACTAATTAGCTATAACCAAAACTGAAGCTGAATCAATTTTTGGTAAGTAAACCACAGTGCCACCCTCTTTCTTTTTTAGTAGTCATTGGTGGAATTGTAATTTCTAGCTACACATTTACACACTGGCATCATCAGAACATTTCATTCATACCACATAGAGAAACAGAATTTTGAGCTAGGAGAGCAGACAATTTCTAATTCATATATATTGGAAAGTTGTTTAGAATTAAGTTTATATTTACTATGCAAATATATGGGTTGCATATTTGTAAAACCCAGGTGTATATAGTGAATAAAGTACCCCCTCTTGTAAAATATATTACGATATTACAATTAACTGAGGAGTTCCATAACCAAATCAAAACACAAGCCTTTTAATATCCTCATATTTTGAAGCAGGGGTACTTATTATAAGGATATCATTTACAGAATATTCATGGCGCTTGTGTATTATAATAAATAAATTACTCCCTGTTTCAAAATATAAGGAAATTAGAAGTCATCTCGGGGTTCCATGACCTGTACAAAAACACTCCGCCTTTGGCCTCGTATTTTTATATGGTCATAGAACTCCTCTGTATATATATATATTATTATAATGTCCTTAGATTTCACAAGAGGGGGTACCTAATTCACTATATATTCACCAAAAAGAATCTCAGCTCTTAGTTGCCCAGAGTGCTACATCCTTGCAGCTGGAATTATTGACCTGTATAGTTTTGTGCTATTGCCAGTGATACATTACTTACAATGCCCTTTCCCAAGTGATTAATGTGCACATTTAATAAAAATAGACCAAAATACAAAACTCTGCAGCACCCAACTAAGATCCTACTCCAAGTACAGAAAGTACCATTGATAACCAGCCTCTGTACACATGTAAATATATATTCATGTAGTGTTTGTAGCCCAACAGACCTTAGCTTACACATATTGTGATATGTGGTACTGTATCAAAACCGCTGAAAAATCCAGGCATATCACATCCACTGCAACTCTACTGTCCTATTCATTCATACTTCATCATAACAAAACAATTACATTGGATCTGTCATTCACAAAGGCATACTGCTTCTTACAGCATCATGCCATTCTCCAGAACATAATCTTGAAAGTGATCCCTTGAAGGAGAACTATAGCTTAACTAAAGAAGTAGCTAGAAATGTTGTACATTATGTTTTGGGTTTCTGTACCAGCCCAAGGCAACCACAGTCCTTTAGTAGGGAAGATCTGTGTCTCCAAAAATGCCCCAGTAGCTCCCCATCTTCTTTTCTGCTGATTCACTGCACATGCTCCGGGCTGCTGTCAATTACTGAGCTGAGGGATCTACTCAAAATATACAGTACACATAGAATATAAATGTCACAGTATAAGACTGATTAGTAATTAATACATATAATTACTATATTGAAGCACAGAAACCAGTGCAACTGGCACCAGAATTTAATAATCAGCCCAGTAGCATCAGCTTTTATTACAGGCCAACCTCATTTTCTGCTTGATAACTTGCGAAAACCCCTAAACTAAGCTTCTCAACAGCTGCTCAGAGCCCACTGAGCATGTGAGTGATGCAGACAATTTCCAAGATGGTGACCCCCTATGACAAGTTTTAATTCCTGAATCATTGCTGCTATTAAGATGCTGAAACTTTAGGCTTGTGCCATAAAAACAGTATATAAAATGACATTTTTAGCCATTTTGTAGGGTTTAGTTCTCCTTTATAAAAAACCTCTAATTACTTTCCAACCACTGATGTCAAACTTTTGGGCCTACTACCAGGATGAAATTCTGTAAAAACAGTACTGGAAATACATGAGCTTTTCTCCAATCCATGAAAGGGATAGGGAAAGGGAAAACAGAAAAGTGGCTGTCTGAAAATGAAGGAAGAGCTCTTTAAGTATTTTTAAGTAGAGCATTAAGGATAGAGGGTGTTTTGCTGACTGCTTGAGAGTACTTATGCAGGTATTGTAAGTCACAGATACAATAACAGTGCCAAAATAGAAATATAGAGGACCAGAAAAAATACTGGAAATCCACCAAAAGAAAGGTTCATTCTTTTGTCAGCAAATTACCCAACGTCTCTCTGCCTCCAAAAAAGAAAATCAGATTGTAAGCTCTTTGTACTAGAAGCATTCGATACCAACTACGGTATGTGTAGAATTGGCAAAGATATGATTATTTCTCATGATAGCATATTGATTCCATGAACTATAGAAACTTCAATAAGCCATGTCTACAGTATTACAGGCTGATAGTTCAGCACACCCTTTTCTCATTATACATGTATTCCCTGGGAGCACAGTATTCCGCTACTGCAGGCTGGCTATATGCTGGTTTCCAAAAAACTGGGATTAATTTTACTGGGAGCCTGAAAGCATGTGCTTCAAATTTATTTCCTCTGGAGTTCCTAAAGAGTTGGTTAGTTCCACATGGCAGAAGGCTGCTTTTGGTGTGGACTAAATCTAATAATATCATTCTGGCTTTCTTTCTAATAAATCTTTTTATTAGAAATTCTAACTGAACCCTGTTACACAACACCAATTAAACAAGTAGACAGGACATCACACAGAAGGAAAAGATTGACTCCCCAAGAAATCGAAGGATTATGTTATTCTGTTGGGAATTCTTTTTAAAGATACACCGCATCTTCACACAAGGTCACACAGATGACATGTAAGGTAACGGCAAACAATCAGCTTTGTGAACAAAATACAAACAAGGTTCTTAGTTTAGGTTTGCCGCAACTGTGTCCATTACTGAAACGTTTTAAAACAGAAATTAAATATAAATTGCAAAAGTCCTTAGAGAAACACATTCATTAAATTGCACCAATTCATTTTTGGAGGGGTTTCGATTCCCTTTAACGAGTCGTTCACTTTTAAATTAACTTTTAATATGTTTTAGAATGCCCTAACTTTGCAATTAATCTTCATTTTTAATGTTTTATGTTTTTTCAGTTATTTTTTTATTCTGCAGCTCTCTAGTTTGGTGTCTCAGCAGGTATCTGGTCGCTAGGGCCTTATTTACGCTACCAACCAGGCAGTGGTTTGAACAAGAGACTACAATATGAAAAGAAGAGGGGGCTGAATACAAAAGGTAACAAAGGAATAAAAGGTAACAATAAAATTGTAGCCTTACAAAGCAATTGTTTTTGTCTGCTAGGGTCAGTGACCCCATTTGAAAACTTGAAAGAGGCAGAAGAGGAAAAAGTGTATAATTAAAAAACTATAAAAAAAATTATGAAAACCAATTGTTAGGAATGGCAGATTATATAATATACTAAAAGTTAACTTAAAGGTGAACTACCACTTGGCCTGTATGAGGCATCATGCTCACAAACAAGGAAAGAATGCTTGCTAGGTTTTACACTCACAATTATTACTTTTAGAATGCACAGTACTTTTTTTTCTTGTTAGGTGAGGGATGGTGGCTCAAGGTAAATACCTGTATGTTAAATGGAATATTTACTGATCACTTGTGTCCAACATTTCGGTCCACATTAGAACCTTGATAAAGTTGGACACAGGTGGTTTGTGAAATCGTTTTTTGTTTTAAATTGAATACAAGAGAGTGCTGGTCCATACCAACCATATGCATCCTTAAAGGAGAAGGAAACCCCCTGGGCGCAAAACCCCTCCCCCCCTCCCCTGTGCTGCCCCCCCTCCCTCCTCCCCCCTGGCCTACCTGTCCCCCTGGGCAAATGCCCCTAACTTGTTACTCATCCCTCTACGCAGGTCCTGTCCACGGAGTTCACAGTCGCCATCTTCTCCCACGTGCGTCTTCTGGCGCATGCGCAGTAGGAAAAGTTACCGGTACGGATCTAATGCGCATGTGCTGAATGTCACAGAGTTTTTTCGCTTTGTGACATTCGGCGCATGCGCAGTAGATCCGTACCGGTAACTGTTCCTACTGCGCCAGAAGACGCCGGTCAAAGCAGGAAGAAGACGCGCTTGGGAGAAGCGCTTGGCATTTGCCCAGGGGGACATGTAGGCCAGGGGGGAGGAGGGGAGGGGTTTTGCGCCCAGGGGGTTTCCTTCTCCTTTAACTGACCATGCACCTCAACTGCACAGGTACGAACATTTTGCCTGATTTGGACAAGGCTGGGGGTTTAGTGGTCTGTATATATATTTATTTCAACAACTGGTTGCTAGGGTCCAAATTACCTTAGTGAATATGCACTAGTTTCAACAACTGGTTGCTAGGGTCCAAATTACCCTAGCAAATATGCATTAATTTAAATAAGAGACTGGAATATGAATGAATAGGAAAGGCCCTGAATAGTAAGATGAGTAATAAAAAGTAGCAATAACAATAGATTTGTAGCTTAGAAAAAGTTAGAAAGTTAAGTTAGAAAAAGGCAAATAATGCAAAAACTTAAAATAAATAACGAAGACCAATTGAAAAGTTGTTTAGACTTGGCCATTCCATAACAAAAAAAAATAAAGTTAACTTGAAGGTGAATCCCCCTTTTTTAAATCAAGGAAATAACTCAAATATATAAGTTTATACTAGGGATGCACCGAATCCACTATTTTGGATTCGGCTGAACCTCCGAATCCATCGCGAAAGATTCGGCCGAATACTGAAACAAATCTGAATCCTAATATGCATATGCAAATTAGGGGTTGAAAGGGGAAAACATTTTATTTGGGTGCCTTAGGCATAGAGGCAATATTTGATTGACAGCTGATATGTTTAAATGAGTTTACAACAGCTATGAACGCTTTAATAAAAAAAAAAGAAATTGGATTTCAGATTTAATTTGAAAAGGACTTTTATAATAAAGCTTTTTATGTCTGGGTGACGGGTCGACTTTAATGTGTGAAAATCCAAATTATGAATAGATCCGTGAATACGGAAAACCCCAGGTCCTGAGCATTATGGATAACGTCCCAAACTGTACTACATGCTTTAACTTGATATAATGGTTAACCAGTTGAAGGCCCACAAGACAAATTGTATTTTAACTGCCAAACCTTAAAGGACCAGTAACACAATTTTTTTTCAAGTTCAAAATCCACTCTACCCTTTTCCACCTCCAGATCCATCTCTCAGAAATGGTACTATGATTAATGCTTAATAAAAAAAAAATACCATTATAAAACACAGCTTCCGGATGTACTCTGTCTTTCCCAAAAGGCGACTGCAAGATCCAATGTGCGTTGCTCGACATCTCCTCCTTGCCAGCCTTCTAAACCGGAAGTTCGTTTTGCCTGCAGGCAGTGTAACTTCTTTGGCTTGATTTATTTCTGTAAGAGCAGGCGAGTGATGGACTGCACCAGGTCAACAATAAATCTAAAAATGAACGAAGACCCCTCCTAAATCCCTGCGTGCAGTTCTTCACCTCTCCCCTGCTATTTCAGAAATAAATTATGCCGAAGAATTTACACTGCCCACCGCCAAAACAAACTTCCGGTTTAGAAGGCTGGCAAGGAGGAGATGGAAGCTGTGTTTTATAATGGTATTTTTTTTTTATTAAGCATTAATCATAGTACCATTTCTGAGAGATGGATCTGCAGGTGGAAAAGAGTAGAGTGGATTTTGAACATAAAAAAAATTTGTGTTACTGGTCCTTTAATAATAGCCAACAGACTTCAATGTTGCAGTATCATTTTAATATAATACAGTCTTTGAACAATAGAAGATGGCTTTCTAGAGACGTCAAAAAAGTAGTCATAAGCAATGGAGCAATATGGCACCTTTCATACTTTCTATTTTAAAAAAAAAAATTAAATTACTTATACATTGTTTTAAATGCTATTAGATAAGCAAGGACATAAGTAAGGCTGGGCATACATGAATTTTTAAACCTGCTCAATAGATATCTAACTGAACCCTGGCCAGATATCAGTCAAGCACACCATTGGCTTGGCCCCATACATGGGACTATAAGCAACAGATTCTAGATGAACAGAGTCTGCAGTAAATTGTGTCCACGTATGGCTAATTTAATGTGGGAAAAGAGGGATAATGTTTAACCCCACTGTACATAAAAAGCTTTTTACAGAAAGCAGAATTCAAGAAGAAAAAAAAACTAAAGTTTGATTCTTTACCTACACAGATAATTTATTGTTGTTTTTCTGTGACATATTGTGAATGGTTTCTCATTGGCTGATGAACATTATTATGAAATTCCCTGCCTGTAATAATGCAGAATATCAAAGTCCCACTTGACATAGAATTGTCAATAAAACCAAATCTAGCAGCCAGTCCAGCTTTGAAAGCTACTGCTCATCTTATTTCAATTCATTTACAGAAAACAAGAAGAGAAAATAAATCTGACCTTGTGATGATATTTTTCCACACTGAAAATAATAAATGCTCTATCTGGCTCAGCCCTTATAAACGGATGCAACACATTCTGATCAATTAATAATAGGGATGCACCGAATCCAGGATTCAGCCTTTTTCAGCAGGATTCAGATTCGACCGAATCCTTCTGCCCGGCCGAACCGAATCCTAGTTTGCATATGCAAATTAGGGGCGGGATGGAAATTGCATCACTTTTTGTCACAAAACAAGGAAGTAAAAAATGTTTTTCCCTTCCCACCCCTAATTTGGTTCGGATTTGGTTCGGTATTCGGCCGAATCTCTCGCAAAGAATTGGGGGGTTCGGATTCGGTGCATCCCTAATTAATAAAGAGCTGCACACATTGTTATGAATTAATATGGAGTCTACTAACACTAATAAATTCCCTCATATCTATAGTGCAACAAAAACGCAGGTACAAAAAGATGATTTTTTTGTGTGGTTTGCAAAGCAACAGTACATTCTTCAGTGGAATAAATAAAAAAAAAAAAGAAGACCATGGGGGTGATTTCAAGAGTTTTGCTTATATACTTTGAAGGTATGAAGATACTAGCAAACACAAACAAATTACCCCCAGAAATACAGTGTAAGTAGCAGGAAGAGTTCTTCCAGAAATGCAGCATAGCAACAAGCAATAGAGAGCATAGAGACTTGTTATCCAAAAGAAGGAATGGGCAATAACAGTGAAATATTCAAAGTAAATATTGCTTTACATCATGCAAATGCATGAAACCCTTCCCTACTTATGTTTGAATAGAATATATTGTTTCCTGAGAAATAAACGCATGTACAGCAAACTGGTAATACAGCAAGGAAATGACACAAAATCAGCAGGATACTAGGTTTTCAAAGAAAGAGACATCAGAAAAAGCAGAAAAGGTATCCGTATCTCATTATTGCTGGCGAGTCCTCCCAGTTTATTTCGTTTTACTGTTTGAAAATCAGATAGAAATCTCCCTTAGAATGTTTTTTGAAATAATGAAAAGCATCACCTTCAAAAACATTGTTCTTAAGCACTTGAAAAAAGCAGGTGGAACTTCTCTAGGAACTGTTGCTGCTAACAGAACCCTATCAAGCAAGCTTAGTCTCAGTTTTGCAGCTTTTAAATACTGAAACTTGTCTCTTTTAAAGAAAGCTATTTTTTTTTACATAAATCTGCCTAGAAACACTTGCTACATGGATCTGAACCTACTATCTGCTCTATACTAATTCCAATACAGAATAAAGCATTTCACAATGTGGATTACTGGGACCTTATGCAATTTTTGGCTTACTTCACTGTATTGGCCAATTGGCTAACAGTGTACTCAGTCAAGTGGTCAGGTCAACTGATCAAGTCAGCCCTTATATATCAAGCTATTAGGCTGCTGCATATGGGGAAACCAATCTTATGTATTAGCAACGACTCGTGTTGAGCATTTGTTGCCCTTTTAATTAATAATAAATATAACATAATAAGACATTAATTGCATTATTAAGCTTACCGCACCTGGGCAAACTTAGTTCCTTTTTTATACTAAGTCAGTGCTGTCCAACTGGCGGCCTGCCTTGTGTGGCCCCCTCGCATGAAAGTCTACCTGCTGTGTTTGCTTACCATGCGTAAACTTTACCACTACTGAGATTAACTGCCTCCTGCATTGTTTACACCTCAAATTCAGACTGTAAACTCCTGCATTGTTCACACCCTAAAGCCCTGTACTGTTCACATCTCAGATCCAGACTGCCCACATACTTCACCTATTCACACCTCATACAAAATGCTGAAGGGGAACTAGCACTGTGTCACTTTATGTAGCACATCTTAGAGTGGTCCTGATAGGTTTCCTTGTCCCTGTGTGTGCCATACTCTGCCTGCCCTATGCTCCCTGTGTGCCATACTCTGCCTGTCCTATGCTCCCTGTGTGTGCCATTCCCTGCCTGTCCTATACTTCACGTGTGCTGTACTCTGCCTGCCCTACTCTGTGTGTGCCACATTCTGCCTTCCCTATGCTCATTTTGTGTGCCATACTCTGCCTGCCCTATGCTCCCAATGTGTGCCATACTCTGCATGCCCTATGCTACCAGTGTGTGCCATACTCTGCCTGCCCTATGCTACCAGTGTGTGCCATACTCTGCCTGCCCTATGCTCCCAGTGTGTGCCATACTCTACCTGCCCTATGCTCCCAGTGTGTGCCATACTCTACCTGCCCTATGCTCCCAGTGTGTGCCATACTCTGCATGTCCTATGCTACCAGTGTGTGCGCCATACTCTGTCTGCCCTATGCTCCCTGTGTGTGCCATACTCTGCCTTTATTTTACACAGTTAGAAGATGATGCTAAAGTCAACATGAACAGAACTTTCCACCAAGTATCCTGGGCCAGGTCAGGCTGCCTCCATGATTTTTCAACTAAAGAGAAAAATCTCAAATGCTGACTGCTTATTTAAGGGCTCTTACACATGAGCGTTTTTACCTGCGCTGCCCTGTGTTCCGTTTTTCGGCGTTCAGCCGCAGGGGAGCGCAGGAATAGACGCATTTCATTATTTCAAATGGGGCTGTACTCACACAGGCGCATGTAGGCGCCGAACGCAGGTTGAGACGCCACATGCTGCATTTTTCCTGTGTTCGGTGCCTACATGCGCCTGTGTGAGTACAGCCCCATTTGAAATAATGAAATGCGTCTATTCCTGCGCTCCCCTGCGGCTGAACTCCGAAAAACGGAACGCAGGGGAGCGCAGGTAAAAACGCTCATGTGAGCCCTAAGAGAGACAAAAAGGCAAGGAAAAACCCAACCTAAAAATAACCCACTTATGCTTCTATTCACTGATGTGCTCTAAAAGGCCTTAGAGAAAGGATCATTATAAATGTCTCTCTCTTTACATTAAAATGTAATAATGTAATAACTACCTTGTTTATTTTGCCAATTGATACATTGCTTTGTGCAATCAGAGACCGCACCAACATTCAGGGACTACGATTAAAAGGCACAACTCATTAAGCAGCAGCAGCAGCATACATAGATGATCTGCTGTTTATAATATCAAGTCTAATACAAGTTCAATTTATTGTCATCTCTCCTGCATCCTTTCCCATCCCAAAACATACAATACATATCACACACACACTAAAAGAGCATATACTGTAATAAAACATACTGCAATGTACACTATAGAGCGAAAAGTAAATAGTGTAAAAAAAGAAGGAGCCAACATTATCCAGACTGCACTTCTTCAATACGTCTCAAGAATATATATTTTACAGTTCCATTTATTTGGGAAATCACAAAAACCTTTTCTAATAATATTCTACCAACTCTACTAAACAGTGCATATTACTGTACCTTATTGCACCTCCTATAAACTGCATATTATCAAGCCTTATTGTACCTACTGCAAAGTACATATAATATCCAAACAATTAATGACAATACATTGAGCAGGTCATTTTAAAAGTCATTAGATACACATATTAATTACTAATCAATGATTATGAAACTGCATCTCGTTGTAATGGTACATCCACCAAGCTGCTGGTTGCCCACCCACATTATAAAGGCTGTCTGACATCATACAATGCAAACTGCTCTGTAAAGCGGGTATCAGAAGTGGCAAGGCTAGGTGGTGCCAGTAATGGGCAGGGGGGGTAGATTCCAATTTGAAGTAGCGCAACGTGTAACATTTAAAGGCACATTACTTTTATTTTGTATGGATATACAGTATATAAGGTGATGGCAAATAACTGTTCTTGAAACTGTATGTCCCCTATGCCCATGTCCTTAGTGGTAATGATGATCCACTCCAGGCATATGTGGGTTTTTATTTCTTGTTCCCATGAACAGCAATTTATGGTTTTGAAAACGACAGAATATTTACCACCCTTTATTTACCATAATGATATTGTATTAGCAAGAATTAAACGCAGACAATAAACATTTCGTTTTCCAACTAACTAGTGTCCTTCCCACAAGCAGTTTCGTTTACATATGAGCAGTGCACCACGCTAAGTCCTCACCTCGATACAGGCTCCAGCAGTCAATGTCGATTTTCTACTGCAGGTGCCCGCTGCCCGTAATACAGCTGACAACCCAGCACCACGGCATACTACAGCCATGCTGAAGGGTGACAGGGGAAGGGTAAAAAACCGGACATCGGAAACGAAAGGGCGGAGCTTCAGAGCCCGGCATAGAGATTTAGGGGTTTCAGAATAAGGCAGTTTCCGGTTAAAGCGCAGCTCCATGGCGGAAGTTAAGAATATGAAACCTATCTATTGCTTCTGCATGTAGTGTGCACCGGCAAACTACCTCCCTATGGAACAACATAGCCATATGGGTTTCTGCACGAGCAAAATGTAACAAGTAAAATAAGAAAAAGAATAAGATGGCACTTACTTCCAGCAAATGCAATATTATTTTTAGTTTTATGAAGACATCCGCACATCTGTCTGGTTGTAACAACATTCGCGGCGGATCAAATTACTGACAAAATAATTCATTGGGAACAAAATATTCGTATAGCTACATGTTGGTGTTGATGCAGCAGAACTCAATTCTATACACAAAGCCCAAAGAGACCTGCTTATTAACCCTTCTCTCTAGTATGAGTTTTTTATTCAGTGTATCAATACAAACAATACAAATTGTTGAAGGCTTAAAATGGCATCAGAGGTGTAATTAGCCATTTTACCTGCCAGGCTGGTAAAATACAGGCCAGGGCCAGGTGGCAACCCTAGGGAGGATCTGCATAGGAACTGTGTGCACCCCTTCCCTCCCCCCTGCCGATTGCGTGCGTACCTCCCAACTGTCCCGTTTTGAGCGGGACAGTCCCGCTTTTGACAGCTCAACCCGCAGTCCTGGATTTGTACTGGCATTTCCCGAGTTTCTCTTTGTCTGCTGCACTGAACAGCTAGAAAAAAATACAACGTTTCTAACTTAATTGGCTCTTGATAGAGAGCCCAGAATACATACTTATACTTTAATAACAGTTTTAGATAAGATAAGAACGAAGACTCACAGCTTAAAGGGCAATTCACCTTCATTAGCAAAACTGTAATAACATTCAAAAACCATAGAAATGTGTTCAAACTTTCATAATCAAATTTTGTAAAATGGACATGGTAATTAGGTGGTGTGTCCTCAAAAATGGGCGTGGTCAAATAGTCCCTTTGCTCCACGCGGCAAATCTTTTTGTCCCTCTTTCTGTTTCCAAACTGTTGGAAGGTATGCATGGCATGCTGAGGTGCAAGCATGTCAATTTAAAGAAGGGGAGGGTAATTTCAACACTATAGAGCAGTGATCCCCAACCAGTAGCTCGTGAGCAACATGTTGCTCTCCAACTCCTTGGATGTTGCTCCCAGTGGCCTCAAAGTAGGAGGTTTTTTTTTTAATTCCAGGCTTGGGGCAAGTTTTGGTTTCATAAAAACCAGGTGTACTGCCAAACAGAGTCTCAATGTAGGTTGACAATCCACATAGGGGCTACTAAATGGCCAATCACAGCCCTTATTTGGCACCCCAAGAACATTTTTCATGCTTGTGTTGCTCCCCAACTCCTTTTACTTCTGAATGTTGCTCACGGGTTCAAAAGGTTGGGGATCCCTGCTATAGAGGGCATCTGTCAGGGACTGGTAGGGCACCCTCACCCCTTATTTGAAATTTGGGCATGGACTGTAGCAGATTTATATGTAGCTCTAATAAAGGGACCGTTTTTAAAGCTAGGAGGGGGTTTTGTAATGCCATATGTCTCCTTTAATCACTCATTTTCATTCAGTACGTTTTTTTTTTGGTTTCGTTTTTCAGACTCCATGCTGTTTGCTACTAGTGCACTGTAAATAGCTTTCTCATTCCTGAAACAGCAAAGTGACTCAGAAAAAAGGTTAGGCTGAGGGAGTCACAGATTAAATATACAACTTTTAGAAAAAAGCAATACAAAATAATTGTGAAGCAAATGGTTAAATACCCACTACAGTTTGATGATTTGTTTATGACAGCAACTGATATTGCCCTTACAGAACTTTTTGCAGGATTCAGATTCAGCCCATTTATCAACAGTCTCATTTAAGTGGTTTTAGAGGTTTTAAAACCACAAAAAAAAAATTCTAAAACCACGAATGCCATTTAATTTATTAAAAGATCTGAACGTAAAAAACGAAAAGAATGCAGAATGATTTGAATAAGACAACTATTCTAATTCCTTGAATTTTTCATTCAATGACTAGTGGGGAAAAAAAACCCAAAAAAACCCCAAAACCTCTAAAAGTCAGAAATAAAGAAAGTTGGTACAATTTGAAAAGGACAGCTCCCACTGACTTCTATATGACCATGGCTTTTCAAGGTAAAGAAAGTCTGACATGCATCTGCATGCTTGGGTTGCCAGTGCTTTTTTGTGACCAACTTGGAACACATCACAGAATGCTTATAGACTTGAAATCAAGAATGATACAGAAAATCAATACATCCACTGTTTGTTTATATCATGTGTTGCAAAGAAAAGCTTTTTTGTACCAGCATGCCAATTTTATGACCCATGCCTTGATTCATCTAACTACCGGATTCTCTTAAATGGTATGACCAGCTGTAAATGGAAGCAACTGTCTTGCTCCCTTTATAACCACAGAGCACAGAGAGAGCTAAAGTAATTCTTACAGTGATGGATTGCAGAAAGTGACAAAAAGCTGTCAGCATGATGACCGAGGTTGAAATCCTTGGATATGACAGTATTTCTAATAGATAACCTGTTGCATAGTTAAACATAAGATCTTATTGTTCTTAACACATTTCTCTCTGCATTGAGAAAATAGCAATCATATTATTTATTTGGATTAAGACAGGCTGGATAGCAGATGACTGAAGCCTTCCCTGTTTTATGTAACACTGGGTTTAGCTTTGTTGTCAGTCTGCTTGTGAATGCTCCCTACATGATTTGCGCAAACAATGGCCCACATTCATTTCCACTGAAGTGTTTGGCACAGTTAACCAATTTTTTTCTGGCCCAATATATTCTCATGATGTTTACTTTCAACAATCTAAAATATTTGTGTTGGACATTTTTATTCTAGATATGCTTAATTAGCTGTAAATGATATGACTGATTCTAGGGCTAAAATATTGTAACATATTTTGCAGTTTATTCATGAATGGGGCAGTACAGTAAGTGAGTATCAATGAGGGACATTAAGGGGCAGATTTATCAAGGGTCGAAGTGAATTTGAGGGAATTTTCGAAGTAAAAAAATTGGAAATTCGAAGTAATTTCTTGGATACTTTGACCATCAAATAGGATACTATGACTTCGAATTTACTTTGAATTCGATTTGAAGTAAAATAGTTTGAATATTCGAATATTCGATAATCGAAGTACTGTCTCTTTAAAAAAAACTTCGACTTCAATAGTTCGCCAAATTAAACCTGCTATGTTAGCCTATGGGAACCTTCTAGACCATTTTTCCAAGTCTTTATACATCGAAGTAAAATCGTTGAATCGATCGTTGAAATCGTTCGATTCGAACGATTTAATCGTTCAATCGAATGATTTTACTTCAATCGTTCGATGGACAAATTTGGTGAAAAATCCTTCGACTTTGATATTCAAAGTCGAAGTATTTCAATTCGAGGGTCGAATTTCGAAGTATTTATCACTTCGAAATTTGACCCTTGATAAATCTGCCCCTTAATCTCATTTTATAACCAGGCCAGAGATAGCAAAGTACTGGTATGTCTTTCTTAGTTTTCAAAGTGAATTAGTAATAGTAATCCATACCATAAACAATTTGGGTGATAGGGTATATGTTTAATTACCGGAGAAAGAAACTCTACAATTAATTCCTTATGTTTGATGTAGAAGAGTTAAACAGTGATCATTATACTTTCAGATGCTTAAAGGGCATGTAAAGTCTAAAATAGAATAAGGCTAGAAATGCTGTATTTTGTATACTAAATATAAACATGAACTTACTGCACCACAAGCCTAATCAAACAAATAATTTATGCTTTCAAAGTTGGCTACAGGGGGTCACCATCTTGTAACTTTGTTAAACATCTTTGCAAGACTAAGACTGTGCACATGCTCAGTGTGGTCTGGGCTGCTTAGGGATCGTCATAAACAAAGCTGCTTGAGTTCTGCATGGCTGGGAAGTAAGGCGGGGGCTCCCATCTGACAATTCCTATCCGCAGCAGTAAATGAAGGGAGAATTTCACTGCATACAGTCAGGTTTCTTATTAAAACTAGGGATGCACCGAATCCACTATTTTGGATTCGGCCTAACCCCCGAATCCTTCATGAAGGATTCGGCCGAATACCGAACCGAATCCGAATCCTAGTTTGCATATGCAAATTAGGGGTGGGAAGGAAAAAACATTTTACTTCCTTTTTTTGTGACAAAAAGTCACGTGATTTCCCTCTCCGCCCCTAATTTGCATATGTAAATTAGGATTCAGTTTGGCCGGACAGAAGGATTTGGCCGAATCCTGTTGAAAAAGACCGAATCCTGGCCAATCCCAAACTGAATCCTGGATTCAGTGCATCCCTAATAAAAACAGTACACATTTTTTAATTAAAGTACATTGGAGAAAGGTTTCTTTTTCATTAAAGTAAGTAAAAATGGGATTTTATTTTTTTGCCTTTACATGCCCTTTAAGAACTTTTAATATCATATGCTTCTTTCTATATATAACTAAAATTCTGATGCTCCAAAATCAGATCTGAAAGATACTCTGCCAAGCAGGTGTGCATATGTCTTAACTGATAATTGGACATTTTCTGTGTCTCATTACTTATTTTGATTGTATTTCAGGGCACTGGAAAGGTTCATCATCAACATATGAGCTTATCTGCCCTGATTTATTATTGTAGTTCATTTCCCAAGTTAGTAAAGTTTACTTACCAACATAAAGGGCAAATTGCACTAGTGTAATTCACTAGTGCTGTTTGATGGAAGTATGTCTGGTTGCTTTGGATTACAGCGCTCAAAAAACTTTGCACTTGTGTTATTAAACAAGTTTTGTTACAAGCAAAGGGGTCCACTAAAACACAATGTTGGGATTTTACAGGGACATGGGTCACTTACAACATGGAATCAAAGGGAATTTGATATTCAATAAACCTGATTTTTTTTACATTACATTATTATTTAGAGACAGGGCTGTCCTGAGATACTGAAAAAGTAATATCTCCACCCTCTAATATATCCAATAATATATTTTTGCAAATAGGAAAATTGAAACTCATTTAATATAGTGACTCAACCTGTTTTAAGCTCCTAAAGACATTTTGACATTATATTTATAGAGTAATTATTTTGTTGTAAAAAAACAAAAAGGAGACTTTACCAACAAACATATACATAACCATCAAAAATTAGATTTAGAAATGGGTTTATATAGTGAAAGGAGTATGTTTGAGTTACACCACGTATTCTAATACTATCAAAAGCTTCATGTAAGTACAAACGAGAAACAGGAGTGTCGAGCAGCATCACATCTTTCTTACCACTAGGGGCCTCTCCAGTCATGAATTTCTGTGTGTGCAGGCCTGTCTTTAACACTACCACAGTTTGTTGATAACAGAGAATGTCATGCTTCTAATATGTGTTTTGGCACCTTTTACAAGTAAAGATACATTGCTATATGCTGGGTTGATAGGGAATAGAATTCAAATACAAATAAGAAATAATGCGTATTATTGAGATAAATAGTGGGTTATTTATTAAAGGTTGAGTTGTGTTTTCCCAAAAAAATCTAGTTTTTCTAGGGGAGTTTCAGTAAAAACTTGAATTTTTCAGGATAAAAAGAACTTACATTTTTCAAGATGTATTATGCCCTGAAGCTGCAAAAAGCCCAAATACGAAAAATACTCCAGCTAAAACCTGTCGAGGTCATGTAGAAGACTTCAATGGCTGAGGTCCCTTGAACATATGAAGATGTTTTTAGCCTTCATGATTTTCAGTGTTTTTTCGGTGGGTTGTGCTCGAAAACTCAATCAATTTTTTTCACCAATAACTATAAGTTTGTCCCTCTGATTGCATTCATGTGAGTTTTTTACATTCTGCTATTTTCATAAATAAGTAAATATTCGAGTTGTGAGTTTATTCAAGGTAGAAAAAAAACTTACAAACGCGACCTTTGATAAATAACCCCTTTACTGTCTGATTTATTTTCATTTGTAGGTCAGGTTTGGGTGATACAATATAAAAAAAAATACAAGCAAGTTAAAGAACTTACAGCCCTCACATGACTTTGACTATGTGAGTGTTAAAAGCTACACTCATTTTCTAGAGCCAAAAGTTTACTGGTGTGATGATCCTACTTATTTGCAATGATGGTGTTAAAGGGGCTGTTTGCCTTCTAAACACTTTTTTCTTTTCAATTGGTTTCAGATACCACATTGGAAATACAGACTTTTTTTCAAATGCTTACTTATTTTTTTTATTTTTGACCATCCTTCTAAAATTGAAGTTTGAACATTAACTTTCCTTCCTGTATCTGGTGTTCCAGGATTCTGCTCTGCAGGGACAAACACAAGACATGTATCAAAGTAGAACAGGTTATAGAATTGGCGAACACCCTCCCAGAGCTGCTCCAGGGAGAATAAGAAGATGAAAAATGTAATAAAAAAAATTTAAAGAATGTGAAAAAAGCCTTTATTGCTGGAGTACCATTTGAAAAAACTCAACTGAAAATAGTTTGGAAGGCGAAACCCCCTTATAATAAACATAATATCTAATGCAAGTATTAATTTTGGTAAGTCCCAAGAGTTTTGGTGACTTTTTCTTCTATAGGTATTGTCAATGTATCAAAGTATCAAAAATGTAATTATAAGTCCCAAGTAATTAATATTAATTATTAAGGGGCAGATTTATCAAGGGTCGAATTGAAAATTCGAATTTTCAAATTTGTATTTTGAGTTTATTTTAGTGTAATTCGACTAGGTTCGATTCGATTTGAGTTTAAAAAAAAAAAAAGAATTTAGAAATTTATCATGTACTGCCCCTTTAATTCGAATTTGACTATTCGACATCTAAAACCTGCCGAATTGGTGTTTTAGCCTATGGGGACCCCCAGCAATCAATTTGGAGCCGTTTAGTGGACTTTTAAAAAAAAAAATATTTTATTAAAAAAAAAAATTGTTGAAAAAACTGGAATTTGATTTCAGTTTGCAGCTCGATCCTATTCACCCATTTTTTTTAAAAAAAAAATCTTTTTTCCTAGGCTACAAACGCTGGGCTGCTAAAGGGCTATAGTCCTTACATCAATTTATTCAATGGGACAAAATACTTACATGGAACGCCTTTAAGGATAAATTTGCCATGACAGATCAGGACCAGTTCCAATATTTGCAAATATCTCATTACATCTCTACTCGATTTCCTATAGCGCCTATAGCTAAACTTACTAGATTTGAATGGTTATATTGTAACTTTTCTTTTTGTAAAGCTTTCATTTCAGAACTTTATAGACTGCTATGGCATGTTAGGCCACCAGCGAAAACTAAACACCAAATACGGTGGGAGACGCACATAGGCGAAAGCCTATCAGAAGAGCAATGGACAGACATATTCATCAACATGGCAAAGATATCTCTGAATGTTCTTATAAAGGAAAAACCATACAAAATACTGTATGACTGGTACGTGTCACCCACTTTGCTCCACAAATGGGACTCTACTAAACCCAAGACGTGTTTTAGAGGTTGTGGTCAGGAAGCCGATAACTGGCACAATTGGTGGACTTGCCCAATAGTTCAACAAATACGGACTGACACGTTCACCATAATTTCATTGATTCTCCAGTCTCATGTTGCTCCAGACCCATGGGCGGCGCTATTTGGCAGACGCTTACAGCTTTCCAGACATCACAATAAATTAGCTACACAAATCTGCTCCGCCACAAGATGTGTTTTAGCTTCAATGTGGAAGGGCTCTGGCCCTCATCGATCAGCGCTGGAGATGAAAATATGGTGGATTGCAGCTAACGAAAAAATTACATACCTGCTGAAAGATAAGCTGGACACTTATGACCTAATATGGAATCCCTGGATTACTAAAGATGACCCCATCTAGTCTGATTATACCCCACTGTATGTGATATATCTCTATTCTCTGCTTATGTAGGTAATTTGACTTGATGACACGGTGACAACAGAAAATGTATGCAACATGTATGTTTTTTTTTATTCTTTATTTTATTTTGTTTTCATTACTTTTATATTATTTTATTGTATGTTGTGACACGGGTTTGCAAATTACAACTATTCACTGGCATTTTGTATAAGATGTTGAACCTGATTAAACACAAAGTTGAAAAAAAAATAAAAAATCTTTTTTCAATAAATTGCGATTGGTCGTTTTTTTTTCTTTCAAATTTTGAGTTAATGGGAGTTGATGGGAGTTTATAGAAACTCAAAAATTATACCCTTGATAAATCTGCCCCTAATGATAACTACAAATTAATCCATTTATAATATAGTCCTGTGTATCATTCTTCCCCATTTTTAGTCACCAGTGACCACCAGTGTCATATTAAAAATTGACATCAAGTCCTGTTTTTTTAGAGTATTTCACTTATCACCACTTTTCGGGGCAGATTTATCAAGGGTCGAATTTCGAATTTAAAAAATGTCAAAATTCGAATTCAAAAAGACCAACCGAAATGTATTTTAAAAAAGTTTTTTTTTTGTCTGAATAGGTCAGTTTTTGATCGTAATTGAAGTAACAGCCCATTCGAAATCAAATTTGATTCAAAGCTTTTCCCAAAAAAAAAACTGCACCAATTGACTCCAAATAGGCTATAGGAGGTCCTCCATAGGCTAAAACAACAATTCGGCAGGTTTTAGATGGCGAATGGTCGAAGTTGAATTTTTAAAGAGACAGTACATGATAAATTTCAATATTCGCATTTTCGAATTATTTTCAGATTCAAATCGAATTTGGACTATTCCAAAAAATAGCCAGAAATTCGAATTTTTTTCATTCAAAAATTCACCTCGACCTTTGATAAATCTGCCCCTTAATGTGACTGGTCACAATAAATATATTTACAATGAAAGTCTAGGCAGAAAGATAAGAGGCCCTTTGGGTACCTTAACAATTCTTTTTTATTCCCTTCACCCCTAAAGTTAATGAATAAATAATACATGATCATTTTATTAGGGCTATTAAGGTTTCAGTGTAACAACCCTCAGTTTAATATTCAAATACTACTCACCCCAAAACTCCTTGGTAACGGGGATCACATGTACCTGTATCTGTATAATAGAACATTTTATGAATGCCTTTTTATGTTGACAGGAGCAACAAGTGTTTTTTGACAGACCACATTTGCTGGACATACACTTGGATCCACTTGAAACTTGCCATTTCCTTTCAATAGTAGCTCATTTCAAAAGCCAACGTCATCTTATTTTCCATGCTAAGGTTACTATCCCATTTATACAGCTTATTTGGTTTCCTTGTCCTGAAACCTACACATTTATCATATAGGGAAATAGATCTTGCCAAAGTTTGCCACAGCTATCAGTTTACTCTATTTTAGCCCTTTCATAAATATCCCTAAAAATATGCTATATACTGTATGTGAATAGAGAGCTGTGAAATTTCCCTTTTCAAAAGTTTTATTTTCGCCCTTAAAGTAATATGCCCCATGTAGTGAGTTGGTGTATGGCTAAACCCCTAATATAACATTTAATAAAATGAAATCATCACCTTATCCCTGCCCCAGTGACAGGTGACTTCAGTAATTGCGTGCTTTAATGAGATTTCCTTTCTTATTGATAAATAATTCTTTTTTTATTCTATAAATTGATTGTGTAATAAAAGTTTCATTTTTGTAATAAAATTAGAATTTCTGGCCTTTCAGAGTATGCCTAACAATCAATTTTAGTTTGAAGGATTTGTGATCCTAGACAATTAAAAAAAGACAAGATTATTCAGCACCGGCTATTAATTCTAACAGGTCTGAACAAATTAATTATTCAACAAGTACTACTCGAATGAAATGTAAGAGTGAGCCAGAAAGACCATGTTACAAGCACAAAGTAGTATTTAAAAAAAAAAAAATGACTCTAATGTGAATCTAAGTCTAATGATGGCAGCCAAGTCTTTAAAATATGTTATCTTTGTAAAGTTTAAGTCAGACAGCAGCCAAACTAATTTGCAAAATGATGTTTCTGTCAATTATGATGATGTCACCATGACAGTGACACTGAGTTATGATGTCGTCTAAAAGCCATTGCTGCACACCGTCATCTTTGCTGAATTGATGGTGCACTGTGGTACTACATGATAATGTCAATGAAATATCATGATGTTGTGGCAACAAGCATCAGAATTTACATGATGAGTTTTGGCGACTGTTTTGCAGGGCTACCTTGCTCGGCCAATTTGGTTTAATTTTATATTGTTATTCTTGAATTCATGAAATCGTTTTCTGGGCAATAAAATAAGCAATATTAACAGAACCGAGAACTTTGAATATCAAGCATGGAATATATCATTAACATGGTTGAACAAAAGTATATTTTTTTCCAATACTGAGGGGCACATTTATCAAGGGTCGAATTTCGAGGGTTAATAAACCCTCGAATTCGACACTCGAATTTAAATCCTTCGAATTCGAATATCGAATTCGAAGGATTTAGTGCAAATCCTTTGGTCAATCGATCGAAGTACAAATCGTTCGATCGAACGATAAAATCCTTTGAATCGAATGATTCGAACGGTTTTAAGCGATCGATCGAAAGATTTTTCTTCGATCAAAAAAATGTTAGAAAAGTGCTGGGGAAGGTCCCCATAGGCTAACATTGTACCTCGGTAGGTTTAAAGTGGCGAAGTCGAAGTATTTTTTAAAGAGACAGTTCTTCGACTATCGAATGGTCGAATAGTTGAATGATTTTTACTTCAAATCGCTCGATTCATTCGATTCGATCGGATTCGATCAAATTTGACCCATTCGATGGTCATAGTACCCAAAAAAATATTTCTTAATTTTTTATCTTTCGAATTCTTCACTAGAGTTTAGTAAATGTGCCCCTGAGAGTAGAGAGTACTGAGTTAATCCATATTATGTGAATAATAATTATTGTTTAGTTTTATATTTAAGTTGGTTTGTGCCTTAAAGCAGCTAAAATGCATTTCATAGACTCGATTTTTTTTCTGGTCCAGACTTTTTGGGAAAATGTGAATTTTGAGATTTATTATACCCTGATGTTACAAAAAGTCAAAATCCGAAAATTCGCCATCTCAAACCTGTGGTGGTCTTGTATAAGTCAATGGGAGATGTCCCTTTTAAAATTTGAAGATATCGTGATTTGGTCGGGTGACAGGTCGGGTGACAACCTGAAAAGGTTGACTGATTCAGGCATCTAATCCAAACAATTTGTACGATTTGGGTTTCCCCTCGGTTTTATCAAGTTTTTTCCCAACCTGACTTTTTCCAGTTATTTTATGGATTGCAGTTTGGTTGAGCTTGTTTTAATAAAAATATGAGATAAATAACCCCCTATTATTTGTAGAGAAATGACTACTGGCCAATATAACTTACTTTAATTTTAACAGTAACATGGTAAATTGTATGAAGATCTTGTAAAATGTTTTTAAAGGGGCCATTTACCTTTAAGTAGATTTCAGTATGTCTTAAATGAACCTGTTCTAAGCAACTTTTATTGTTAATTTTTTAAAATGTTTGCTTCATTATAGCCTGCACATGTAAATTGTATCTTGTTGTTGACAAAATAGCTTAATTTTCATTTTATTGTTATTGTTATTTCAATTTCTTATCTTTCTCTTTCGGGCTTCTCCTATACATGTTCCATTATGACTTTCAAGATGCTGCCTGGCTGCTAGGATAATTAATTCTCAGCAAGTAGATAACTTAATTTAAAGCCTGCAGAACAAAAAAACCTAAATAGTTCAAAAACAACAAAAATACAACAATTAGGGGAATATTTATCAAGGGTCGAATTTCAAATTTGAAATACTTCGAAATTCGAATTAAAAAAGACCAACCGAAATGAAGTCAAAGTTGTTTTTTTTTGCCGAATAGGTCTGTTTTCGATCGCATAGGTCCGTATTTGGCCAAATTCAAATCGTATGAATCAAAGTAATAGTGCATTCGATCGAACTTGAATCAAAGTTTTTCCCAAAAAAAACCTTAGATTTTTCAAAGTCCACCAATTGACTCCAAATAGGTTCTAGGAGGTCCCCCATTGGTTAATACAGCAATTCGGCAGGTTTTAGATGGCGAATGGGCGAAGTCGAATTTTTGAAGAGGGAGTACATGATAAATTTCGATATTCAAATTTCAGAATTTTTTTCAAATTCTAATCGAATTTGGATTATTATTAGTACACAAAAAATAGCTCAAAATTCTAATATTTTGAATTCGAAAATACACCTCGACCTTTGATAAATCTGCCCCTAAATATTGAAATTACCACTTTTGTAGCAGTATGCACAAATATGCTAAAAATGGATGTGTGCAGCACAGAACCATTAAAGATGCATGGAACATAAGAATAAAGTTTTATACTTGAAGACAGATCTGATAAAATGACTCACTTGTAGGTTAATATATCTGTGTTCGTGTCACAATATGTTGTAAATCTGTACAATGTATTTTTATTTTGAAGACAATAAACTTAGAGACTTTTTTTAAGAAATGGTATTAATAGCTAAATGTGTTTTTTTTAAGAGGCAGAAACACAATTATACTTGTTCATTCTTACGTGGAAAAGTCTTTTGAAAACTAATTAGAAATAAAGTGAGTTTTATTTGTATTTTTTTTATAGAACAATACCTTTGAAAGACAAAGAAGAAGCCTAAAACCGCTCTTACATACAGTACATTGTTCTCTTTTCATCAAACACACAAATTGGATACTATTTCAGGGCACTCCAGTGATCTAAATCCTACAGCCTTGTTAAAACTCCAGACACACACATCTGACAGATACAACAGAGATTAATGAGCCATGACCAGAAGTTTGATTTTTCTGTCAAGTGCTCCCGTCCGTTTTTAATAAACAGAGGGACAACATAAGTGCTGAATGCTAGGTGCTCTCTGCTGCTTCACTGCTGCTGCATTTTCATAATATATGTCTTTTGCTGAGTTATCAGTAGGATTCGCTGACATACATTACAAGATCCTTCACCTACAACTCCCATTAAGAGACACCTTTGTGTAATCTTTGTGTGATCTGTACAAAAATCTGGGGTACTCATACATTGTGCACTGTATAACAGCCTTTGTTACTGTTTGCATACACTGTAGGGCCTGCTTTGGCTCATCTTAGGGGCCGATTCACTAAGGGTCAAATATCGAGGGTTAATTAACCCTCGATATTCGACTAGGAATTAAAATCCTTCGACTTCGAATATCGAACGATTGAAGTATAATTCCTTTGATCGAACGGTTAAATCCTTCGAATCGAACGATTCGAAGGATTTAAATCCAACGATCGAAGGAATATCCTTCGATCAAAAAAAGTTAGCCAAGCCTATGGGGACCTTCCCCATAGGCTAACATTGACTTCGGTAGCTTTTAGATGGCGAACTAGGGGGTCGAAGTTTTTTTTAAAGAGACAGTACTTCGACTATCGAATGGTCGAAAAGTCGAATGATTTTTACTTCGAATCCTTCGATTCAAAGTCGTAGTCGTAGTCGAAGGTCGAAGTAGCCCATTCGATGGTCGAAGTAGCCAAAAAAAACCTTCGAAATTCGAAGTTTTTTAACTTCGAATCCTTCACTCAAGTTCGTGAATCGACCCCCATAACTCACACTATTAAGTAATAATTATAATTAATATTTTTTCTTATCTTATGGACTGCATCTGCTTAAAGGACACATAAACTATAATGCTATATCCTGCCAATGCTGAAATAACTGATATAAAAAGCAGGGCAAGTATGGAATCTATTAAATGGAATGCTGGGGATCTGGGGTTATAGGAAATGTTACTGTTGACCATTTAGAATACCATTCCTACTACTAAGGCTACTAAAAACATTTAAATGTTATTGCTTTATGAAGGATATATCATATCAGACAAATGTAATTGATTTTTATTAGAAGGTTAGTAAAAAGCTGGACAGTGTCGGTGCAGTAGATGTGATCTATTTGGATTTTGCCAAAGTGTTTGATAAAGAACCCCACTAATGATGGCTTTTTAAACTAAAAGGACTGTTCGTTTCAGTAATGTTTTTGTAGGATAGGATTCTGTACAGTGGGTGGCTGTTAATAGTATATTCTATACTTGGAGCAGGGTTCTTAGTGGGGTCCCTCAGGGCTCTGTATTGGGCTCACTTTAATTTAACTTGTTCATTAATGACTTAGGAGAGTACATTCTACATAATGTATCAAGAGGACATGCACTTTAGTGAATGGGACATGCATGATGCATGATGTGTAAAATACAGAAATAAATCACAGTTAGGAGGGCACCTGTATAATTATGAGACCAGGGAGTGTTGCAGTTATTATATGTTTCATAAGGAAGGGGTTATAAGGATGGCAGAATTCAGCAGGGATTAACTTTTGACTTTTTGAGACTTTCAGTGCTAATGTTATATCTCTGCACTTTTCTTGTCCTTTAAATGAATGTTAAAGGTTTCTATATTTTTAAATTTCACCCAGAGGTTTATTTAACAGAAAAACAATTGAATAAAGTCAAATAAAGTGTTACACTGAATGTTCCCCCATCCAAAAAAAAAAGCAGATGCTGAAAAGGTCAACCAGTTTTGAAAGATTACAGCAATCAAAAGGCATGTAAGTACTATCAGATTAGAATATAAATGGACATTTCCTCGCACAGCATGCTGGCAAAAATTCGACACTTCTAACTTCTTACAAGACAGAGATTTATAAATAATATAACTTCATTTAGCAGAGGATCAGGATCGGTGAGTAGACAGGCAAAATATGTAGGAGAAACACAAATTGTAAATTTTTGCAACTGGAGGGACAACACAGAACTAGGGGTAGGCAGGTACCCAGATTGTGAATTGAAGGAGCAGGATTCTGTGGGGTTAAAAATGGTAAACCAGGTCCAGCGAGGTGGCAGCACATAAGCGGGCAGGGTGTGGGTTGGGGTCATAGGTTGACTTTGGGTGGCCTTGACTTTACTCTTGGGCAACAGCTGGAGCAAGCACAGTTTAATGTGCATACAGGTAAAATACTCTCAACAACTAAACATTACACACATTTTCAAAGAGGCAGAGAAATGCTTAGACATGCTGCTCTTCAAGCCCAGGTGAAAATACAATTCATAATCCAGAACATGTCATGACATTTAGTATTTATAGGGATAAATTGTATCCTTTAATTTATTGATACACAGCACATTAACAGCGGTTATCACATTCATGCAACATTGTGACCACATCTGCGATTGTGTTATTATTCACTCCACATGAAGACCAATATGTGGTATACCAAAATGAATCTGCAGTTTTCTCAGATAATCTAAGAGAGTAGCTACAAGCTAGTCTGTAGATGGTTCTATAGCTTGGTAAAATGAGACAGATTCACAAGTAGACCAATGATCTCGGTTGTATCCAAGGAAAGAGCTCTTATGATTGATTTTGATTTAATGGTCCTAAATAAAACACATTTTAAAATAAGATCAGGAGGATACAGGCCAGGCCTAGGCTAGTGCATCAACTCAAGACCATAGTGTCTGTAATTTCACATTATTACAATAAAATACCAAGGTATTAATGTCCTATTACCATTTTTAATATATTCCTTTCTAGAAACTAGAGTCAATCCAACTCCCTTACAATGTTAGGAGCAATAACACAGATTAGCCTCTTGTGCTGCAACTCTTAGTCGTCCTGTTTTCCTACCCCCATTTCAAAGTAATGATTTCCTTTGATGCAAGTATTGATCCTGTATTTCTCTCACATACATGAATTTACCTCTGTTATTATCACTATTGAAATGGTTTATGGAGATTCTAGGTATAAGATGTGTCCCTTTCTTATTGTACCCCTTCACCCATTTTTGAAACTATTAAAATAAAACGTTATTAAAAGGCTAAAAAAAAAATCACAGGGTTTGTTACAATGCGTGTTTATGAGAGGATCAACAAATCTTATTTTTTTAATGTGTTAAAATAAGTTCTCATAAACACATTTTCTGGATACTACGGGTCACATTTACTTAGCTCGAGTGAAGGAATAGAATAAAAAATACTTCGAATTTCGAATGATTTTTATGGCTACTTAGACCATCGAATTGGCTACTTCGACCTTCAACTACGACTTCGACTTTGAATCGAACTAAAAATCATTCGACTATTCGACCATTTGATAGTCGAAGTACTGTCTCTTTAAAAAAAACATTGCCACCTAAAACCTACCGAGCCTCAATGTTAGCCTATGGGGAAGGTCCCCATAGGCTTTCCTAGGTTTTTTTGATCAAAGGAAAATAATTCGATCGATGGATTAAAATCATTCGAATCGTTCGATTCAAAGGATTTAATAGATTTTTCCTTCGATCGTACGAACGAAGGAAATGCGGTAAATCCTTCGACTTCGATATTCGAAGTAGAAGGATTTTACTTTGACGGTTGAATATCGAGGGTTAATTAAAGCTTGATATTCGACCCTAAGTAAATGTGCCCCTACATGTATGGTACATGTAAGGGATCTATTATTGCTTCTGAATAGGTTTCTGAAGGGTTTTTAAAACACCCAGCACCAGAGGCTGCAAAGAACCCCAAAACAACAATTTTCCTCCATGTTTGTAGTATTTTTTTTTTCTTTGAATGCTTTATTTTTTTCTTTTAAACAAAGATGTTTTGTTTATAGGGATTGCACTTCTTTGTGTTCAGCGGTAGGATGAAGGAAGACAGAGGAGCCTGAAAGCAATGGAGTTATTTATGTCAATATGGATATTAAAATCTCACAAAATAATATTAGGCATGTTAGAAACCAGATATAGAAGATAGTCAGTTTAGAAGTTGTCGAGAAATATAGAAATATGCCACAAAAATCTGTAGATAACTGTAATCCATATAGAAGAGAGAGAATAGATTGCCTTAAATAAGGTACGACTGAACTGTATGATCATTGGTTTGTAAGAAATGGCAATCTTACTGTAATTCAGATAAACTGGTGCAAATCAACTTTGTCAGAATAAATAGCTTATGCCAACGCAATTCCATGTTTTTTGTGATATTGAAGATTCCCAGACAGTAATATATCAGCTCAACCACCATGATTATTCCAAGGCCAACCATAGAAGCGTGTTTCAGTGATGCCCAGGAAAGTGAAGGAGTGAGGAGCAGATTGACAATGTGTATGTGAATACAATAACTGACTATTGTGTGCCTAAATAAATATTTTTTTATGAATAGGGTTATTTAAAAGAGGTATCTTTCCTCTGTGAAGTGGAGCTGAGAAGGACATGACAGAAAAGAAAGTTGATAAATGGAACATAATCTCAGAGGAAGCATGTTTTCCAAAGCAAAACTCTACTTCCCCATGTCCCCAGGAATGGCATCTGTCTGTTACTGCACAAAAAAACGAATCGTCCCTGTACAGGTACATACTTTACCTGACATGAGTCTAAAAACACAATGAATTTAATGATTTGCTAAATTGTAATCTGTTATGAGCAAGGCCCCCAGACCTCTTGTCTCAATTTATACTTGTTCCATCTTTTTGTAATTGTTTTAATGTGAGACAGGCCTGACACAGGATCAGAGTAGGTGTAATTTTGATTTAGTAAACTAAATGTATAAAGCACAACCCAACAACGTGGTTTACTCAATTAAACTGAAACCAGGTACCATTACAGTCTCAACCATGTGAGAAATACTGAAAATGACGATTCATTAGTGCCAGAGGAATTCACATGATTAGCTGGTTAAACCCACATGTGTTTCATGTTCATAGCTGACAAAGGGAATGGATGATTTGGAATTTATTCACAATAAATTATTCTTTGAATATCAGACAGTCTCACTGTCAAAACAAATCTATTTTTTTTCCAAAACACTGTCATGTTTATATTTAAGTAATTATTGGTCAGGCGCAAAACACATGTAAAAACAAACATTCTCTTGCATTGTCTCACTGGCCTTTTCATTCAACCGGAAACTTGCTTCAAACATGGCTGTCTATGAAAAATGTATTTACTTTCCCAAAAATATATTATAAAATAAATAAATGATAAGACATTCCTAACTGCACACCTTGATCATTTTCATGAGCTGATCCATCAGGCTCAGGTGTTTTTACCTGTCATTTTGCCCCAGCTCTTCTCCTGGTAACAGCGGTAGTTGTGTGCTACAAATATGCCCAGAGCTAGATCTACATATCGGGCACCCCTAGGCCCGCTTTTGTTCATCACACCAGCCTCCCCTCCCTTCATGTGGGCACAGGCACAAATTTCCTTTGATGCTTCCGGAGCACTGGGGATTGCACATAAGAAATTTTAAAAACTATCAAATCTCCTGCACATCCCCAGTACTTTGGAACCCATGTGGATACAGCTGGGTAGCATGCTGCCCCTAATATTCTGCCGCCTTAGGCCAAAGCCTTTTTGGCCTTCCAACAAATTCGGGCCTGAATATGCCATAGTGGCATCAGTGCTGTATCCCCAACTTTGCTTCAATGGACATGAAAATATATCCAATGTAAATAAAAAATAAATCAGCCAAAAAGTATGTAGGAAATGAAACTAACTGGAACAGATCATTGAAAAGCTCAATTTAAATTTAAGTATAGATATGCTGTCTATTAAAATATGGAAGGTCAATGGTCTGTGACCTTCATTGGAGGTGGTTGTAGATGCAGATTATATGACATCCACACAGGTCAGCTCTTTATAGCAGGTCAGAACTGGCTATACGTACAGGGCCCTATTGATGACACAGGCTTTAAAGGAGAAGGAAAGCTACAGAGACATTTTATTGCCAATAGATTAGCTGCAATAGTGCAAGCTAGAATGCTATATTTATTCTGTAGAATGTTTTACCATACCTGAGTAAAAAGCTCTAGAAGCTCTCTGTTTGTTTATGATAGCAGCTGCAGTATTAGTTTGGTGTGACATCACTTCCTGCCTGAGTCTCTCCCTGCTCACTTATACTGTAACTCTGGGCTCAGATTACAGCAGAGAAGGAGGGGGGGGAGAAGAGGAGCAAACTGAGCATGCTCATGCTCGGGGCAAGGAAGTTTAAGCTGAAGGCAGGAAGTCTGATACAGAAGCCCATGGGGCAAATTCACTATGTGTTGAAGCGCCTAACGCTAGCATCAATTCGCTAGCGTTGGCCATTTTCGTTACTTCGCAAATTCACTAACGGACGCTGGCATAACTTCGCTAGCGTAACTGCGCACCCTTACGCCTGGCGAATTTGCGCAACGGACGTAACTACGCAAATTCACGAATCAACGCTAGCGCAACTTCCCAACCTTACGCTACCCCTGAGTTCAATTTCAGATTTAAGTGAATTAGCGAAGCGCTGGTGAAACTACGCCTGGCGAAGTGCGGCTAAGTTACGCCTGGAGCAACTACGAATCTTAGTGAATTTGCCCCCATATGTACACAATAGAAGGAAAGAAATGCAGTGTTTCTTTTGAGAGAGGACTCAGAGCAGCATTACTTTGAGGGTTTACTGGTGTATTTAGGTGGACCTTTCTGACTTACTTAGTTTTAACCTTTCCTTCTCCTTTAAACCTGCAGGGTGAAGTCTGTTATATTGTAGGATGAACATGCTAAACTAATTTCAATATTAAAGAAACCCAATATAATTGTTTTGACACCAATATAGATTCATGCAGCTTGGTTCAAGTACAAGGTACTGTTTTATTATTACAGAGAAAGCATATCACCTTTTCCAAATAAGAATTATTTGCTCAAAATGGAACCTATGGGAGAGGACCTTCCCATAATTCAGAGCTTTCTGGACAACAAGTTTCCAGACCCTATACCTTTACCTCTGTGTCCTCACTCAGTCTATTGCTTCCAATGTCTGTTAATTTTGAAAACTGTCTCCAAAAGGCTGGAGCAGGCATTTTGAATTTGAAGTACAATGTCTGCTAGTAACTGTTAGAGCAGGCCGGTTCAAATACAATGATGCATCCTCACATCAGTATTTTGGCATAGAGCATTATTATAGAGACAACTGATGCTGATTATCTGATAAATAACATAATAATGCACACATCGGTAAGATGTACAGCTAGTCCAGGAGAATGTGAAGCACAGGAATAAACCCCTGAAGTTCATTATGGCATGTCCATAACCTGCCTGTGATTAACCTGCTCCTAGAGAGTATTTTTTTTCTTTAATATATATTGGCAGTTGCCAATCCCTATGTGCGTGAGTGAACATATCAACATATGGTTGATAGAACAGCTAGCCTTAGTAACTTCTGTTATTTGTCTGCAAATTATGTATAATGTGATTGTACATTTGGAATTGAAAAGGGAAAAGAAAAAGCAATAACACATAATAATTACAATTATTGTTGTAAAATGTCTCTAAATATCCAGCAATTAATTCTGCTTTGCCAAATACAGTGCTTATTAAGCCAGAACACATTAAAATAGTATATAAACCTGAGCCACAAGGCAGAGTGCATTAAATGGTAAATAAAGCATGAACAACAGCTTTAAAACAACATAATTCCAGCAATTATAGCAAACCATAGTAAAGGATAAAGAGTCCCCCCAGCAAAGACTATAAACTTGTAAGCTATTAAGAAAGAAAATAAAGTTTATAAATTAAACCTGAGATTCACTTTTTATCAAGTTAAACTGAACTTGCAAAGTGTAGCACCTACTTTGTCTCTGGATATCTAATAAAAAACCTTTAGAGGCAATGGGAATAAATCGCACACAACTGAAAGTATTCTTCATATAACTTGATTGGTTGAATAAGTCCATCAAATATCTGGGTATTACTTTGCCCGCAAAACTGAACTGTATCCAGTTAATTTCCCTCTATTTTATGGGGCCCTACAGAAGGATATACAATGCTGGAAGCATAAATCATTATTTTTTATTAACTTTAAAATGTACCTTTAAGAGGTATCCATATTTTTAGCTCTTTTTAGAATCCAAATGACAACCTGGGCATTTTGTGTAGCTTTCAGCAACAAAATGCTTTGATATCTATGTCTCATGCAGTTTCTCACCCACTTCCAAATATTTCCCATTTTAGTTTAAAAAAATCAAAATTTAGATATATAACATCCACTTCCACTAAATTTGTTTTGCATGATCTGTTCCCCATACCATTATTCTTACTCTGGCCTGTGATTTTATTGCCAGTGTATTTTTATAATAGTCTCATTTATTAATTCTCACTACTGAAGTTCAATTTAGCTGTAATTTCAATTTTTGGATTAATTTTTTTTGTAGAATGGAGACATCGGCTTTGACCTTGGATTTCTGTGACCTGTATACAGGCAGGCAGCCAGGAGCTTCATGCTTCTATATGGCCATAGATTCCTCTGTGACAATATTCTATTGATGTATTGTTGTGTCTGCTGCATTGTCTGACAATATAGGAAATACCTGCATTTGGGGTTTCACTTAAAATGATATTCTTATTATTCTCTATAAAAATCATTGCAAAGCTTTTTTGGGGGATTCTTGGGGGAGAAGAGAGAATTTTTTGAAAATGTTACAGCAGAAATGCTATATTTTCCCGAATAATTTTAGTGATATGTGTTTCTGGATACATTTTTTAACCAACCTATTGAAATATCGGGTAAGTGGCTAAATTTATTCACTTGGAATCTCCTCAGGAAGTTCAGCAGCTGTGAGAACTCATTGTTTGTGATATCACACTCAACCAGTAGATGGCAGATGTAGCTGTTTCATTTGCAATGCCAAATATGACAATTCTTTGTTGGTTATTCTGTGGTTCTAGTTGCAGTAGCACCCTGATATGTTTTTCAATTGACCATAAAAATGGTGCCAGTTCAAGATGTGTTGTTCTTTTAGAATTTTAAACAGATATTTCTCTGATATAATATTCATGGGAAAAAAAAGTATATTAATTTAGCATAAAACACCCACCAAATTGCATTGGAATTGGTAGGACAGCAAAAATATGGTATGATATATGAAAAAAGTGTCCAACCTTAAGACTACCAGCAAACAGTGACAGATGATAGAAATCTCTACATGCATATTTATATGAATTCTGCAAAAACCTTGTGTGGGTTTCTGATTTGATTCTGTCATATGGGTCAAGGAGTTAAACGAGAGAGGTACAGTTCAGCTGTAGAGGCCCAGGCTGAAGAACCTTCTGTACATATGTTGCACAAGAAATATGGCATATCTTTGTGCCTTTATATTATTATAATAAAGCCGTTTTCTGTGCATACAGTGTACAGGGGCACATTTACTAAGCTCAAGTGAAGGATTCGAATGAAAAAAACTTCGAATTTCAAAGTATTTTTTTGGGTACTTCGACCATCGAATAGGCTACTACGACCTTCGAATTCGACTTCGATTCGAACTAAAAATCGTTCGACTATTCGACCATTCGATAGTCGAAGTACTGTCTCTTTAAAAAATACTTTGACTACATACTTCGGCAGGTTAAACCTACCGAGGTACAATGTTAGGCTATGGGGACCTTCTCCATCACTTTTCTAACATTTTTTTGATCGAAGAAAAATCCTTCAATCGATCTCTTAAAATCGTTCGAATCGTTAGATTCGATCGAAGGATTTTTACTTCGATCGATCGAAGTATTTGCGCTAAATCCTTCGAATTCGATATTCGAAGGATTTCACTTCGAGGGTCGAATTCGAGGATTTCGATATTCGACCCATGATAAATGTGCCCCACAGTGTATGATATTGAGGATACTCTTTGGTGATACACTGTAATGGTGATTAAAAGTGGTGAAAAAGGGGTTCCCCCCCTGCTGCATTCCTTCTTAGTACTTAGATAGCTAAATCAATTAAACCTGTATTTCTGCTTTAATTATCCTTGTTTTAAATTTGCAGCACATACTTTTGACTCCAGTGTTCCGAGACGAAATTTTACACTATAGGCAATTTGCACTTCTTCTATTTTAGAGTTTCCAGCCTCATTAGTACAAGACTGAGATAAGTGTGAGGAGCCTCAGCAGGTTTGAGAAATGCTATTTGCAGCAGGCTCTGTACAAGGAATCTCATCCGCGTCATTCTCTTCCTCACTATGTCATTGAAGTTGCTTTATCTCATCAGGTATTTATTCAAAAGAGATGTAGGAAGAAACATTCCTAAATAAACAGAACTGACGATTGGGTCAACATATTTCGCACTTGACATACAGCTGTGATTAGCATTTGAAAGAATAATTCATGTTTTTATTAAATGTAAATCAAAGAATGTATAAGCGCTTTACATTCTTCAGTCCATGTTTGCCCTTAGCATGTCTCTCCTATTTAGGTGTGATGCATGACTTTCCATGGTAGGCATGCACTTGGCTAGAGAGAGAAAGTCTGCTTTCCTTCATTGACCCAGCTTGTCTGCCAATATGTCTGTCCCATTCTGCAGGTGTATATGTTGATGCCTCAGGCAAGAATATCCATACCTTCCCCAAAGATCTTTCAGAGCCTCTTAAAACAGATGGTTCCAATTTGAGGCCAACACTCAGAAGTGAAGCTGTATTGAGTTTCTACCCTGAAACCAACAAAATCCACTTTAACTTTGAGCTCGTATTAAACATATTTGTCCCTCTTTTCACAGGGCAAAGGAGGGGCTCTTGAAGCCATTGAAGGAAGGAAATCATTATAGGACTCTACAGAAGTAGGTCATGTGCTACAGCTGCTCATAGTTTAAGAGGAAGAAACATGGGACCTCAAATATGGAACATGATTCCTTCAAAATGTTTGAGAACAGCCCAAGAAAAACTTCCTCTTAGGCTTGTTTAATAAGCATTATCTGTAATAGTCTCAATGTGTGTTCATGCTTCCTGAGGAGTTTGCACCTTCTTCCCACAGCTAACAAGGTCCTGTAATGGAACACAGAACAATTTAATGAAGGAGATTTAATAGTTTGTGTTAAAGCTAATATGGTCCATTAAGAGCTGTCATTTCTGTAAACAATGAAGATATATCACACAATGCCGAGCCATCCAGGATCTTTGCTAACAGTAATGTTATGTAGGATGCGCTTGACAAGCAATGAAAACATTTAGAGCTCATTTCAATGTTGCTTTGTTTTTATATTCAGACTTGTGAAGTAAGCTTTCAGACAATCAGTAATATGCAAAGTATGCACCGCTAAAAATAACCACATCTTTTAGGAGTCAGGCCAAATAGCTATACAGCTGTAGTAATTAATGACAGCTTTGTGTCCATATACCATAAGCATTTTATTTCATCCAGCAGCTCTGCAACTAGAAAGTACCTCTCTGCTTTCTTACAGTGTCCTGTGGTGCAATGGAATCAAACGGGAGGCCTATCCATTAGCTAGCGTATATGAGACATTGATCTATGCTATCCATTGGTCAGTCTACATCCCTTAACATTAAAGGGGCCGTTCACCTTTAAATAAACTTTTAGTATGATGTAGAGCGTGATCATCTGAGACAATTTGCAATTGGTTTTCATTTATTTATTATTGGTGTTTTTTGTAATTTAGCTTTTAATTCAGCAGCTCTCCAATTTGCAATTTCAGTAATCAGGATGCTAGGGACCAAATTACCCTCGCAACCATGCATTGATCTGAATAAAGGTCTGGATTATGAATAGAAGAGATCCTGAATAGAAAGATGAGTAATACAAAGAAGCAATAACAATAAATTTGCAGCCTTACAGAGAATTTGTTTTTTAAGATCGCGTTAGTGAACCCCATTTGAAAGCTGGAAAGTCAGAAGGAAAAAGGCAAATAATTAAAAAACTGTAAAAAATAACTAATGAAGACCAATAGCTCAGAATTGGCTATTCTATAGTTTAATATAAACTTGAATCTGAACTGCCTCTTTAATGATATTAACCTTATACAGTAAGCAGGCACTCTTTATGTAACCTTAGAGAAAGAAAAAAACAAATTAAAGGACATGTAAGGCTGATAAAAATAAAATATGCCTAATCTGTGGATTCTGGCAAATGTCAGAGGGGCTGCTGCAAGATGCCATGGAAAGTCGCTGTTTGATGGGCTGGTGGGGAAATGACTGGGCCGCTATCTACTTCAAATGCCAGGGCCTATTTTGAATCCCAGCCTGGGTCTACAGCTCTGTATTCAATGAACTGGTAGTGCTGGCAGTGCTTCTTACTGGAGAGTGCTCTGCATAGGAAATTGAACCAACCAATCAAACCTTCCAGCATATACATATACTTTATAGGTAAAATATTTTTTTCTTTAGTTTTTGTTTTAATATTAATTAATATTTATGAATGTATAATATTTATGATTAGTGCTATCTGTATATCTGTAACATTCCATAGAGATCTCACAGAGAAAGCATGCTTTTGTCTAGTGCCAGAGGGCCGACAGCCTACTGCTGAAACACTACAGTGCATCAGTTATGAGGCAGTAAGTGAACAAGTAACTAATTTCCCTGCCAATGTGGTTTGTGAGCTCAAGCTCAAGCCTACAAGGCATGGTGTAATGGATGGGCCTCACAGCTGACATGAGAATTAAAAAGATCAGTTGCCTTTACAAGCAAATGTCATGGCTGATGCACAATCATGTGCCATGCTCCATAGGAAGGAATTACACTTTGGTTCCACTGGTTGCCCTGTGTGACATTAGTACAAGTCTTCTGAATCTTTTCATATATTTCATTTTTAATGTTTATGGTTTAATATTATTTGCCAGCATAGTGTAATAAGAAAGTATAGATAACTATAAAACCATTATGGGTAATATAGAAAATGTTATTTCTCTAAAACAAACTGAAAAAAACCCTTTTAAGAACGAGTATGCCGTATCAGTTATCTTTAGCAATGAGAGATTACAAGAAATATAGTATCTTCTCCCCCCCTGTTTATTTCAATGTGGGAAGTTCCCTGCTTTTTCACACTATATGAAAGTTATAAATTGCAGAAGCTTAGGGGGTTATTTATCAAGGTCCGAATTTATCTCAATTTCGGCTGCTACAAACTCCAATCGAACCTGCTCGGGTTTTTAACGCTTATTTATTATTACATTTTCCTGAAAATTTGCTTTGTGGGAAAAGCTCAGATTTCCCTGAAATCTCCAAATTTTTCGTAGTTTTCACCCTAAAACTCCGAAAACATATTGAAATTGACCGAAACCCCTGACACAACCAAAAATCAATGGGACTGTTCCCATTGACTTTTATGCAACCTCGACAGGTTTAAGATGCCGTGTTTTTAAATTCGGGCTTTTTAGCCCTCGGGGTTTAATACATTCCGAAAAATTTTAGATTTTTTTTAAAAGTCCGATTTTATAAAAAAAATCACGAATTTTTCGGATTTTGGGGAATTTCGGGTATTCGGAGTTTAGTAAATAACCCCCTTAATGTACCTTCCTATTATGACCTTACTTAGATTTGAAGCAGGATGCCATACAGCTACTTTACTATATCTTTTTCTTATGTAGGCTCTTGCAGGCATAGGTGTAAAGAAGATCTGTCGGCTATTCATGCCAGCACCCGCTCTGTCGGGCAAGAATGTATTTTTATGAAGTGGTATTCTGTACAAGTAGTCATAGTTTCTAATCTGGCTCCAACATTAACACAAATGGGAGGCAATAATAATATTACTTCTGAAGTGCTGCAGCAGAATTGAAATCACATTATATCATTTATCCCTTCCAGGCATTTTAATACTTGTGTAATCACTTGATGGATTCTTTATAGCAGGTTATGAAACAGCTTTCCAGCAATGTCTCTCTGCGACCATTTGTGAGACGCTTCTGTTGTACATAAAAATACTAAAATAAACCTTACAAATAATCTACAAATGCTTCATTAGCTCTGCTGGAATCGGCAGTTGGTGCACAATTCATAAGAAATATGTAGTCTCTTGGTAATTTAGGATTTACATAGCAGAACTTCCTTTTAGATTATTTTCACAGATTGTGCAAGTTTGACTTTGGTTAAAAGATTAAATAGAAAGTGCGCAACAATTTTTCTCACTCTAGATGCATTAAAGTCAATGGGAGTTTTTTCTTGTGGCAACTTGTTTTGTCTCTGCAATTTTATTGTCCAAATGCATTGAAGTCAATGGGCGTTTTTTCTTATGGCGACTTTTTTTGTCTCTGCAACATTTTTGTCTCTGCAAATCCATGGCTGGCAAAAAAATTTGCACATCACTAGTTACAATAAATACTTTTGTGCAAGACCTGTCAAACAAAGAAATATATTTCTATACCTCCAGAGAGTCCTTAACTCAAGTATTAATATACTAGAGAATCCTTTACCTAGTAGCCCCACACAAGCAATATGTTCCTGGCTCAGATAGCATCTGCAGAGAGTTCCTAATCTTCTTATGAGCACACATAGAGAGTCCTTGAGCTAATATCTACAAAGAGATTGTAGCTCATGCAACAACTGCACAATCCCTTACCTTGGTGATAACATCGTCAGATATTCTATAGTGTAGGTATCAATATCTGCAGAGATTTTCTTGCTTAGTTATGAATATCTGCAGATAGTTCCTAATCTTCTCAACACACAACATGCACATGCATGCTCACTGTTTGGGGGTGTTAACCCCTCTGTAACTAGCACCTGGCCTAGATACACTTACAGTGTTGACTATTTGCGTTGCTCAGATATTTACATCTGCATATAGTTCCAGGCTCATGTAACCTGCAAAGAGTTCCTAATCTACCTATCAGCATACAAACACAGATAATCCTTAGCCTTCATATACAAAGATCTTGTGGCTCATGAAAGAGCTCCCTGACATAGATACATGGGTGTCTGCAGAAAATTTACCGGGGGAGTGGGGCAAAGTGGTCACCCAAAAGCAACCTGTCTATTTTTAAGTTTCTATCCAGATGCCAATGCAAATATTGTATTAAATACTGGGGAACTCTTCTAATTTTCCCTGTGTTCCCTATGTACCTGCTTACTTATATACTTGTAGGCATGGTATACATATGTAAAATGTGTACACCTGTAAGGGCTTCACACTTGCTCCTAAAGAATTGGGCAAAAACGTCACTCTCACAGAAAACACCGCAATTGCCTCCCCTTGCCCCTTACTTTGGACACCTATGCCTAGGTATTAACATCTTCAGAAATCCCATAACCCATGTATCAACATCTTCAGAGACTGTCTGGCTCAGGCAGGCCCGGACTGGCAATCTGTGGGTTCTGGCAAATGCCAGAGGGGCTGCTATTTGGTGCTATAGAAAGTCACTATTTAGTGGGCTGGTGGGGCCTGTTTGGGCCTCTTTGTACATGGAATGCCAGGGCCTATTTTGACTCCCAGTCCAGTCCTGGGCTCAGGTATTAGTATCTGCACTGAGTAGTTGGTTCAGGAGAATCCCTAATTTGAGTACCAGCATCTGCAGGGAGTCCCTGGCCTCTGATATTCTAATGAATCATTTTCTTCTTCTAGCTTTTTATCAAACAGATATTTGAATTTGAAATTGGATGCAAATTTTCACTTCCTTATTACATAATCCTTTCCAGCATTACTCCAGATGCCCTGCTTCAACTGTACAGCAATCAGACGGCTGTTTTCTTAGCATTTTCTGTAGGGAAAGCTTTACCAGTGGGAAATATTGGATTCCATAATTAGACTGGATGAGCATTTTTGGATATGATGTAAGCCTCTCTTTTTATATAGAAAGAATTTATTTCTGGGTTAATGTTTATATCTTAGAAGTACCAGAACATTTCATTGTAATACTTTCATTTAAACTTAGAATCTACAGTTGGAAATTTAGTTAATACTTCTTTGTAACTAGAAATTTTGTACAGTGACAGGGTTCTAATTACATTATACATAGGCTGTGAGGGGAAACTGATATATTAAGGATTGCAGGATTAATATACCAAATAATTGTGTTTATGGGGCAAGGGTATAAAACAATATTATTAAATGTTTTGAGTTTTAAAGATGGTCAGAAACCAATATTATTTTCCAGTAAGTTGAATTTGAATATTTTATATTCTCTCCTTTTTGCTCTGAGTACAATTTCCAATTTACCTTTGAAAAATTATATATATATATATATATATATATATATATATATATATATATATATATATATATATATATATATATATATATATATATATATATATATATATATAAATATCAAAATTAATTTTGATAGGACACCCTTGGTTCAGATATGTTCTTTCCTTACTCTTGGCCTCCATTTCTTTTCATCAAATAATTTTTTGTGCAATGAAAATGTATGCATTTGTTAGGCTCCGTGAAAAATAAAAACAGAAAGCAATGTGATTTAGTACCTTATTAAAATGTTATGTTCGCTATCCAGGCTCCGATTTTGTAGTCGTTTAATGATAAAACAATTATTAACATGATTAGACATTCTTTCAGTTGTACACAGAATCATTTTATTCCCATTTATCCTACTGTCATTATTTTCTATGCTAAAATCATGGGAGCAGATACTGCAGCATAATAATAATGGTGAATAATGAAGTGAACTTGTTAATGTGGATGCATTTTGTATTGTGGGTATAAAATAACTGAAACCTAACATATATAGCACTGCACTGAAAAGACTACAAGGTGTGCCGAGTGGTTTACACTACAGACAATGCAAAGTAGCCCCTACTAATAGCAGATATTAATCATATCATACTGATTTAAGCAGTAGCAATTATTGTTATATGCAAGCTATATTAATAACACAGCAATGGTTCCAAAAGTGTGGGACTGGCGTTTTGGGGGACCAGAGCAATAGTTTGGGATCAGCATGAATGGCAATTGGCAAATAAATTAAAATCTGCAGTTTGTTTGCTGTACTGGATATCCAACTGCCTTTCAACTATAGCATAATTGCAGCATGTCTCTAGTGTAATACAATTTCCTTTTGCCCAGGGGTTGTATACCATAAAACTTTCTGAAGAGGAAGGTTCAATGGCCAAAAATGAATGTCAATGATTTGAATACATTTGCCAAGAGCAGTTTTCAGGCTTTTTGTTTTTATTTTAACATTTGCTTAAAAAAGACTGTGTGTTATATATGCATTCTTTTTTAGATAAGATAATGTACTTATTTTCCTCTATAATAAAATATAATAGCTATATTTAAAATACTTTGTGCTATATATATATATATATATTTTTTTTTTAAAATGGACCCACTATTGTAAAATGTAAGCATACTATAAGTGGCCAAGGAGTCCCATGATCACATAAAATCAAAAGATCTAAGATACTTCTAATATCGTCATATTTTACAACAGGGGGTACATTATTAATTATAATACACAAATTTCAGAGTCATTTGACAGAAATGACATCACTAAGCATCGATTATAACTGATGACACTGAGCACTGTTTATAAGTATATATACTGTATATCATTTACAGGATATATCATTTTCGTGGCTCTTGTGTATTATATAGTGGATGATGTACCCCCCTACTGTAATTTATAAAGATATTATTAGTCACCCCCTTGTAAGGCTTTTAGACAAGTGACAGTCAGTGTGCAAGGGGAGAAAGTTCTAGAAGAGATCAACATAAGTTATCAGCCAACATGTAATGATGTAGGAGTGCACTGTTTATTTCCAAATATTCTTTATTATTTTCAAAGAGAGAAAAAAAAAAAGCGCAGTATAGGTATACAGCACAGTCTTATGTATCATACAATTTCCATTACGAATATCAAGTATACCGTTGAGAAAAGGAGAAGGTTGTTAGTGAGAGGGAAAGCAGGAAAGAAAGAACAAAAGAAGGAAGAAAAAGGCACATTCCAAATTTAACCCAAAAGCATATTGCTCCAGACAAAGGAAAATCCAACACAAAAATACCCAGTGTCGGTAGATCAGGCTAGTGGTACCGATGAACCTGAAATTGAGCCGGCTTGCCGACATAGATCTAGCAATTGTGTACGTCTCCAAATTTTCCAAATAGCGGTGTTGTGTGTTGCTCTCTGGATATCACAGTCCAAGGATACCTCCATTGACATATTGTATTGGGCATCTTTAAGTACTTGATGCAGAGTTGGTGCTGTACTTGCTTTCCACAGTCTAGCTATGGAGGCCCTCACTGCAAACATCATGTGATGTAATATATATTCCTCCCCACGTTCTAGAGTAGACGGGAAAATATGTAACAGCGCTATCGCTGGAGTAAGTTGAATTGTGATATTCAGCTGTGTGTTAAGAAGTCTCTCAACCTCTAGCCACAAAGCCTGTACCTTGGGGCAGTCCCAGAAGACATGCAGCAGGGATCCAACATCTCCACATTGTCTCCAACAGAGAGCAGAAGTGTTAGGATATATACGAGCTAACTGATGTGGTGTCAGGTACCAGTTAAGCAAAAGTTTAGTATATTGTTCTAGATGGTTGCCACACCTGGTGGCCCTTTTAACTCGTTGTATAACTCTTTCCCAATCAGCCACCTCTAACTGTAATTGAAGCTTAGTTTCCCATCTGACCATATGAGTACTCTTTGACTCAGAATAAGGTGAAAGCAGCAACCTATATAAGGAGGATATCATGCCCTTCAGTGGTTTATCTTGGAGGCAAACAGTTTCCAACCAAGTTTTCTGACCCAGAGGGAAGGTTGTTTGTGTAGTGAGGTAGTGGCGTACTTGCAGGTACTTGTAGTGGTCTGCATTGGGTAGTCCATACTGCAGTACTAGATTGGGAAATGATTGAATATGGAGTGCACTGTTTATAAGGATATTATTTACAGTTTGGTCCAAGTATTGGTAGGAATGGTTGCAAAAAAGACATTTTTCTTTTACCGTCTTTGCATATACTTTCTGTATTTCTTACCATGGGCTCAAAAAGCTTTCTTGATTCCTATCCCAAATGTTTAAAAACTGCTACATTTGTTTGCAACAACTTTGGTTGTAGAGATTGTGTTGAGTTGCATACATGGGGCTCTTGAATTGCAGACTTTAAGAGGCCCTTCCATGGTGGTACAGCATGAATTGCGGTGGATGCAAGTACCATTCTATGGCTTTGGTGCGATTTGCTAATTCAGATTGTTCTGGATCACTCTCATCCAATTAAATTTTACAGACAGACACTCAGTTGAGCTGCAATTGGCCCGAATTCGCAGTGAGAATGAGCCCTTGGAAGCATATACAGACTGCAAGAATCATGTTCAATCATACAAATACTGTAGTATCAACATTATTGCTGTTACACAGGTACAATCACAGGTACAACTGTACTAAATACACACTTTCAACAACACAAGAATTACAAGGATTCCTGACATACAGTGCCCTTTATGAAGCTAAGTGGCTAGCTGCTTTTTCTGAAATAAGGTATGGGACCTGTTATGCAGAATGCTCAGGACCAGGGGTTTTCCAGATAACAGATCTTTCTGTAATTTGTCTCTTTATACCTACGTCTTCAAAAAAATCATTTAAACATTAAATAAACCCAAAAGGCTTGTTTTGCCTCCCATTATGATTAACTATATCTTAGTTTGGATCAAGAACTGTTTTATTATTACAGAGAAAAAGGAAATCATTTTTAAAAATGCAAATTATTTGGATAAAATTGAGTCTATGGGACACGGCCTTCCTATAATTCAGAGCTTTCGGGATAACTGGTTTCTGGATAATGAATCCCATTATCCCATGCCATGTATTTACATGGTGTTGTAGTTCCTTTAATATCTTTTATATTGTTCATTTCTAAGGATTTTTCTGTATCCATGTGGGGTTTTGTCCGAAAGATTCATTCTGGGCACCAATAACATGGGCAATCCTTTTTCTGTCTTAAGGCTACAGTTTCAAGTTTGCAAAACATAACACCTTGTAAGTGGCGGAGATGGCAGCTTCCTCTTGACCTTTCTCAGTTTTCCTCTGACCTTCCACTTTTACAATATTCTCCCTTTAATGTTGTAGCAAATCAGTTTTCCCGTGTATTTATTTGAGACCTAGAAATAAATTAATACAAAATAAAATACCACTTTATTTTTCTTTGCCCTGAAGGTATTTTAACAATTGCTGGCTTTTCTAAGAAAGATGCAATTAAATGTGCCAGAATTTGCCTGAAGGAATATGCCCTTCTTGAAATTACCAGTAATGATATGCATGGAGCACACCAAACAAACCATGGTCTTTGATCCCAAGAAATTCAAGAACATGGGTGCTCAGCTGCTGAGGGCAAGCTTCCTGACCAGCTCCTGATAAACATTTTAAGGCTTATTCCCTAGAGAAATCCTTTGCACATGATGTGGGCTCATCATACGATAACTGAAATTTTCGGATTAGCAGTTTAAAGAGACATTACCTAATTATTCACTTTAGAATCTATTTAAAGTCACCATATATGCTTTTAATATTTTTATGTTTGGGTACAGCTGTACAGACAATATACATGGATAAAATACTCTTTGCTACAAGCTGGGGTTGTATCCCACATTTCAGACATAAATACTTGAAAACAGCTTAATCCTATTCGACATTAGACTATAATAAGAAGAAGACCACTGGGAGTTACAGGAAAGTGAGACTTGCAGGTGATTGTACTAAATGGATGGGTTCGCTAGAGAACAACTCCCAGCATGTAGGCCAGCAACAGTGCATTGGAAGCTTTAATGTCTCATTTAAGTCTTCCGTTGTTACTAGTGTTGTTAGTGAAGCAGTTAAGTAGGCTGACCAATTATTAATCCAGGCTCCAGGCTGCAAGAGTTAAAAAAGAGTCTTTTTAACTCTTTCTCCTATAGCACATCAAACCACAGAAGAAAGAGTGCAAGTGAACATTGAAATGAAAATCACTGTTATCCCTTCTGCTCCTTGGGACACCTTGAGGGTCACACTAAAGTGTTCTAGGTCAGCCTGTAATCCAATGCTTCATAAGAGGACTGCGTGGGAAATCTGTCACTTGTTTCATTTTAGGATATAGCACATTTACTGCCATAGTTAAATGAAATACCATTTTTCCTGCCGGTACCAAAGCCGGGGATTATGTAGTAAGGGTCCTTATTTTAAATCACAGCAGCAATATCAATAGATGTTAACAAAGCTTTCTGATAAAATATTTATGATTTTGGTGCCATTGACAAAATAGACTGGGCCCTTGGTTACCTTTTTTACCGGCACATAACCTTCTTTTGAGAGTGGATAATTTGATTTGTATAATAGGTTTCCATATACTGGATTCGAGGAAAACTATACCCCCCAAACAATGTAGGTCTCTATAAAGATATATTGCATAAAACAGCTCATATGTAAAACCCTGCTTTATGTAAATAAACCATTTTCATAATAATATACTTTTCTATTAGTATGTGCCATTAGGTAATCATAAATAGAAAACTGCCATTTTAAAAATAAGGGCCATCCCCTGGTATTGTACGATTCACTGTGCACTCAAACAAACCAAACAAACTATACTTGTTAGTTCACATGAGCCAATTAACAGACAGAGTTGTGTCTTTTGCTTCCTTACTTCTTCCTGTTACAGTTAGAGTTGTAGTATTTCTGGTCAGGTGATCTCCGAGGCAGCACACAGACCATCACAAAATGGTGGTTCAAGGCAAGAGATGTAAAAGGACAATATTTACTTAAATATATATATTCCAGTTTGGTAAGATTATTTAATATGCCACTTCATATTATATAAACTACAGTATCTATTGCTTAAGTGTTCATTTTGGGGGTATAGTTTTCCATATTAACGTTCCATTTGCGCCAGGCATTATTTCACTACTGCTAAATGTATAACAGTACAAATAAGTAAAAGTAGCTTTCCTATGGTCATGGAATTCCTCAGTGACTTATAATATCTTTTAATATATTGTGGCTGGTATAGAGGGCAACCAAGCTGACCAACCCAAGCATGAGCACAGTGATGCCAGGAAAGAAAAGGGTGCAGGTTGGAATGATGAGTGGCAGTTGGGACAGATTGGGGCATGGTAACTGGACTAGGGGGAAGGCAGACAAGGCATATGTGACCAACCCCTCTCACACACACAGTTGCCCTCTAGGTACATGCCTCTTCTGCATACCCATAGTTCCCACCCTGTCTGTAGGAAGTAGGGCAGATGTTCCGTTTCTAAAATAGATGTCTCAATATTTGCTGCCCTTTACCATATGAGGACCACAAAAGAAATCGAGAGCAATTCACCCTCCCTGGGGAAATATGCACAAAATAATTGAATTTTTATACATAGGAGATAAACATATCTGGCTATGATCTTGAGTGGGTGTGGTTTTAATAGGGAGTGGTGAAAAAATGTCTGTGACCTATGCATTTTTTTGCAGGGGAGTGCTACACCCACATTCCTCAATGTGAGTCCATGAAATTCTGGCAAACTAATTATAAGTAATTTTCTATTCTCAGAACCTTCCAGGGACCAAACTGTAAAGGAAGCAGATCCGGGTAACAGCTCTATAGCTACAAGAACCCCCCCCCCCCAAGCCGCTCTCTTATGCTCTTAAGGCACTGGTGGGGAGTGGGTGGAGGTGGTGCAGGAAGTGTGTGGGAAGGTTGGGAGGATAGGGATCGGGGTCCTCTGAAGATTTTTTTGCAGGGGGGACTAGCGTACTCTAGTTATGCCACTGGATCCTTCCTTTTTGGCATTGCATGAATTAATGCATACAGCCAAGCTGTGTTATGTCAGACGTTACACTAAGGTTTCCAGATCACTATAAATGCCTAGTGGGTCTGCCCTGATAGCATGGGCAGGTTTGAAAATTTAATTTGCTGATGCACCATGTTGGTCAGTGTACAACTCATTGGCAGAGGATAAAGTGAAGAGAAACCACAGCTCCTCTTCACTTCTTGCTGTTCCAATCATTTGGCTCATAGGCCACATACTGTGTATAACTGTCAGATACCATATAGGGTTGGCCTGGGTATAACTGCTTTAAGCTGCCACGTATATAGAAAACACCAATAATGGGCTTTGAATGGAAATAAAACAGTGAGCTGATCTTTCAGTGAATTATGCCTTTATAACATCAAATATAACATCATCTCCAAGGAAAAAAACTGTTCCAATCATCTGTCTCAAAGTAATTAAAATTTTCCTGCAAAAACAAAGCAGCAATGCAAAAACATTTCCTAACTCCTAGTCATAATTACCGAGGCTGACCCCCTGTGTCCCAGTCATTATGCCCTTTCACCCCTTCACACATCAGAAGCAAATAACAGCTCTTCTGTGGAAAGGCTTTTCTTGTTTGTTTTTACTATAAATGAAGGTCCAGTGAGGTCAGGAAAACATACAATTAATGTTGTGAGAAGATGTCTATTGCTACTGTTAAACAGATTTGTCAAGGAATGTGCAAGATTCATTAACAGTTTTTACTGTGCCAAATACCCATAAGTAAAGGGAAACTAAGCAAATATGCTATGCATAATGCTGTAACATCTGTAGCAAAATGTTCTATACTAGTAGCAGTTTTTGTTCTGTGAAACAGTAATAAAACATGAGAGGCTCATAGGGGCTCCTTTTTGCTTAATTAAATTGTTTACTTTATTAGCTACAGTTTACTGCCAGCTTATTTAATAATTAACATTCCTGCCTCAGAAATTAAGATATAGAGCTAAGTTGCCAGCCATGTACATCCATGGTCTGTAGTTGTAAATTAGACCCATATTCTACACCCATTATACCAGTCCAATTGGGACCCTGGATTCTTTGACTGACTGCATAAATCACTGAGCATGAATGTGTATTGAAAGGCACCACTATATTGCTGTCTTTTAATTAAACATCCTTCATTGTTAAACAGTGAGTAGGCCAGATTAAGGGCCATACGGCTTGTAGGTTGTAGGCCTTTTACCTGAGCACTTGTGTGCTACAAAAAATTATCATGCCTACTTTGAGACCACATATGGAGTCCATGATCGTATCATAAAATGATCATCCACAAACATCATTCAATTCCAGAGACTGCAAGTATGAAGTGGCACCAGAGAGTTTATCCCAGGGCATTAAGTGCCACAGAAATAAGTAAGCTATTGCATTAAAGTCACAGATGGTTAATGTTATCGGAATGCTGCACCTCTTGTCACTTTCTATGTTGTAGGCTTTAGTTCTCCTTTAGTTTACTCTTAGGCTAAAACCACATGCTACTTGATTAATCAATTACCTCCTCTTCCATGGCAGTAGCACAGGGAGCAGTATCACACCCTCCCACCCTTATTTGGTTTGGTAGGTTGCTTGTTTCGTCACAATATTGGTGTGGAATTGGGAGGGAATACTTGTCAGGTGGGTAGGGGCTCATGTTACCCTATTATATGAAGTGCATTTCAGTACCTCCATGGGTAGTGGTTTCAAGATACCATGATGTGGGTGAGGCATACCTGCTCTTACTTGCCTGTCAAAGCACAGCTGCGTCTGGTGGCTGGCCTTGGTCATGTGAACTCTACTGTACTGGTTCAAGCGGATACTTGTTTGAGATAGAGGATTGTGGTGCAAGCTCCTACAGACCCTATTTGTGACATACTGCGTGTAACATGGCTGCTGGTACATCATAACCTGTCCCATAATCTTTGTCATCTAATTATGCAGTTACCTACCCGGACACAGGATTTTCAGACAATTAACAAATTGACATTGTTTTATCCCCACTGGGAAATTATGCTAAAGGACAAAATCTTGTTGTCGAAAGCTGAATTATTTTTTAAACCATGAAGTCAGGAAAATAAAGGCTTTCTTAAACATTTAAGAAAGCGTAAAAGGCACGAAAAGCTCACAGAAGAATGTAAATTTATGTCCTATCACTTTTAAAGGGGAAATGTACTCTATTTTGATTACCTAGGAACCAGTACATAGTCTCGCTCCACAGATGTTGGGTCCAGGGATAATGTGTATCAGGATACTTTTAGGAATTATTTATATATATTGTGAAATATGAGGGCAGGGAATATAAATGGCAGCTGCTTGCCTCAGATGCAGCATTTACATCCGGAGGAGAGTACCATTTTCTATTATAATACCTTAGCTGAGGTTAGCAATAGGGAAGCTCCTAAAAACCTACTTAATGGAAATACACATTTATAGACAATATTAAGCTATGGCTGCATATATCACTGTTTATTAATGTTTTAGTACAAATACAATATTTAAGAGTCCTTTCCTTTGAATATTTCAATTAAACATAATAATCAGGCATATAAATATAGACATACTGTATGTGCTTATAGATATCTAGATAGCTGTAGCCACATTTATATCTTCGTTTTTTTTAAAAAAAAAACTGTTATTTACACCATAATTAAACCTGAATAGCACCCATTGTAAACCTATTAAAAGCTTATTCTTTTTTCCTTTCAGTGCTCCGCTGAGCTGCTGGGGATTGAAGTTGAACACCCTGTAGTGTTTTCTTGTGCTGAATTAGAAGTGCTGAGGTGATTACTGTTAAATGTTCTAGTTTGCCTTTGCAATCAAGCTGATGTTTCCAGATGATCATAGTACACTTTATTCTTGTGCTAGACTGATTGTATATCTCCATCATGAGGGCAATTTTGCAGAGCAGCAGATTAAATACATAATCGTAGATCTACATTAAATGTCACATAAACAGTACGGCATAAGTGTGAGATTCATCATTTGGCTTGTGATTAGAATTCACTGTTGCCTGGAAAGTTTACTAACACATACACATGTAGTTATGGCTAAACAAAATAGAGGTTATGTTATAAAAGGCACCATGATTTTATATTCCACTACTCCTGCTACAAATCCTCACTAACACTCCATTCTCCCTATATGACCACCATTTACTTTTCTATCAGCAGTTGCAGCACATCAGATTTATTATGTTAGCAACCTATCCTGAATACTACTGATTCTCTCTACAACAATCACAACTGTTATCCAGTGTCCTTTCTTTCTTTTGCCTCCAAATTGTTGGAAAGGCTTTTTTACATCCACCGTGTCCAGCATCTCACAACTCCTTTCTTTATCCCCCGCTATCTGGCTTCCGCCCCCAACACACTCTTTTTGCACTAACCAAATTAACCAACTGGCACTAAACTTACTTAACTGGCATTTCTTACTCTGCTCTTTAATGGTTTAAATCTTATCTTTCTGATCACTCATTTAAAGTTGCATTTTTTAGTTTCTCTTCCACCTCAACCCTTCTCTCTGTTGCAGTTTTTAAAAAAAAAAAAAAATTTGTTTGTACTTAACAAAAAAAAATGCCAAGACACTTTTAACATTAAAGGGATACTGTCATGGGGAAAACATTTTTTTCAAAATGAATCACATGACCAGCTGGGAAATTGGCAAAATGTCTAGCCCCATGTCAGATTTCAAAATTGAATATAAAAAAATCTGTTTGCTCTTTTGAGAAATGGATTTCAGTGCAGAATTCTGCTGGAGTAGCACTATTAACTGATGCGTTTTGAAAAAAACATTTTATCCGATGACAGGATCCCTTTAAATTCACAAAGTCTTTATTAAGACATAACTTACCGATTCTCAGCTTGCGCTCCTCTTCAGAAACGGCGACGATCCACCATGCGCCTCTTGATTTCTCCTTCCTGGCTATCTCCTATAGAAGGCAGGGAGGAGAAATCGAGTGCCACATGATGGATCATCGCCCTGTCACCGATTTTTGAAGAGGAGTGCAAGCAGAGAATCGGTAAGTTATTTCTTAATAAAGACTTTGCGAATTTAAAGTTATGTAGAAACAATTTTTAAAACATTTTTTTATGTTACTGGTCTTTTAAGGCTCTGTCTGTTCTCACTCTATGATACTTCACTAGGAAAACGTATTCAGTCTTTTGGACTTTAATATCACCTTTATACTGAAATATTTCCTTAAATCCTTCTGGACTTTCCTAAATTATAGATTGCCTTTCTGCTATCTTCTCCTACAACATAAAACTGATTTTGTTATTATATTATATTATTATATTTCTACCATCATTCTCCCAGAATCAACATCACCTTTCAGTCAACCACATAGGCAAGCAGCCTAGATTTTAATCCATATTTTAATCTCTACATCAAAACTGTTAACAAATCCTATATCTTCCATCTGTGCAATATTTACTCTATTATTCAGTCTGTTACTACTTCCCACCTTGACTACCGCAATTTACTCCTGTTCCAAACAGGGGGGGCTGTTGGGTGTGCAGTGGTTGAGAGCCAGTGGGTGGGGGGGGGAAGATGAGGGCCAAGACTATGGATAGGCAACAGAAGAGGCTCTCTTGGGCATCTGACTGTCTTCTTCCTTTTCAAGCAAACGTTCATGTTTAGAGAAACCTATTCAATGCATCTTGGTAGATCAGAAATCAACTTTCATAAAGAATCACCCATTGTTTTCATCATCCTTATGGTTTCAATGTCCCCTAACCCTTTAGATTGTAAACTCTTGTGAGCAAGACCCTCTGATCATATTTTTATTCTGTAACCTGTGTTTGTTAAATTATTGTGTGATCTTCTTAAGATGGTTTATCGGTTGCAGGAGAGAAGCAGCCAAGTCAATGAGCCTTGTAGGTTGTAGCTCACATGTCACTTGCAATCTATTTAAAACCCTTTACCCTACATTCATATAATAAATGCATAAAATCTACAAAAAGCATGAATGAAAGAAAGCATCATCCTTAGCACATGCCAGAGCTGAAACAATTTGAATTTCACTTCATAGCTGCCCCTTGTTTCTAATATGTGTTTACCATTTCCATTGATAAAAATGCTGCAACAGCAAAAGGAAAGACTGATTCATCTGAAAATTTAGTTTTTAATCATGCATACTCTTTCACTGGAGTCATTATAAACAATAAGAAAAGAAAATAAACTATGACCATGCCTCTCTGAACTTGATCAGAAAGCGGTTTTGGGGATATGCACTTCATCTGCTCCATCAGCTGACAGTAGGGCTGAAAGAGCATGCTGAATATTGTAGTTCTGCCAAACGCAGGGAGCCCAGCTTTGCTTACTTCCATTCAAAATTGAAACAAAAGAAACAATTATGGTCTAATATCTTTTTGCAGTACAAGTATGGGACCGGTTATCTAGAATGCTCAGGACCTGGGATTTTCCAGATAATGTATCTTCACGTAATTTGGATCTTCGTACCTTAAGTCTACTAGAAAATCATGTAAGCATTAAATAAACCCAAATAGGCTGGTTTTGCTTCCAATAAGGATTAATTATATCTTAGTTTGGATCAAGTACAAGGTACTTTTTATTAATAAAGAGAAAAAGGAAATCATTTATAAAAATCTGAATTATATGGATGAAATGGAGTCTATGGGAGATGGTCTTTCTGTAATTCTGAGCTTTTTGGATAATAGATTTCCGGATAACGTATCCCATATCTGTATATAACATTAGTACAAACTCATTTGGAAATTTATGAATGAATGGAATGGAAGCTATGGAAAATCATTGAAGGAAAATATATACATTTTATCAGTCTCTATAAGGCTAATTGCTTCAGGATTAATTAGACATGACACATAGTTTTCTTTTACTTTTTAACACAGCAGATGTTTTGCACATTTTCTGAAAATCATATTTTGCGGTATAATTTATTGTGTATTTACTCACATGTGGCCTTTGACAGATCCAAACATACAAGAGCATTTTGGGTGAAGGCCCATGCCTTTGATATATCAGGGCTAATAGGGGTGACATACCCTCCAGTGGATAAGTGACGTACTCTCCAATGGATTTTATTCTTCATACCAGACATATACACGTTTCAGAGACTCCACACATGACACTGGGGTTAGGACATATCGACAGAGTATGGCAGGTGCTGCCCAGATGTACAGGATATTTTTGCTTTGGCAGTAGATTTAAAAAAAAACTGAAAATTTTATTTGTGCATATGACCCCCTTTTAATGTTGAAAAGAATAGTGCTACAAAGAAGTGTTTCTGTACATTTTTAGTAGCGGGAGGGCTGTTTCTAATTAACAAGTAAGCTGTCAGCTCCTAAGGCTACATGTAATTCTCCAGCAATAGGGTGTTGTGTGGCTACAGGCATCTCGCAACAGAGCTTCAGTTCTTTATAATTTATAGCTATCTGCATTTGTTCTGTTTTCAGTAACAGATGGATTAAAAAACACAAAGCTATACTGGGCTTCCTTTATTTTTCTTTAAACGGTGCCATTTTATCATACCTTTGACTCATATAGAGGAGACTGTGTCTCTGTACGTGTAAACTGCCTTCAAATAAGCAGAAACAGTAGGAACCCAGGAGGCTATTTCTGGGCCAGATATACTAAAGGCCTAGCTGAGCAAGAGAGGAGAGCGGAGTAGCTACAGAAAATATTCTGTACATCTGCTACAAACAAGCCCTTAGTATTTACAATGAAATCAAAGCAGTATTCATAATAACAGGCAGTTAGAGAATAGAGTACTGCCATGGATGTCCGCAGAAAACTTTCCAGTGGGGGAGGGGGACGACAAGTAAGCTAATATCACATAGGGTAGCATCCCACATGAACCTATTCATGACAATGCAGAAGATAACCTAATTAATGCTTTCCTTGGGGTGGGAAGTATAAAAAAGTTTTTTTACAAACAATTTATTGTAACTAACTGGAGAAGTCAGGGTGGGGCAGCTGCCCCCTCTTGTCCCATTCTGTGGACATCCATGAGTGCTGCATCCAGCAAGTCTTGTTAGAAGGGCAGCTAGTGACTAGGTTTATCACTTTCCTCCTCCTAGAAGAAAGTCTACAAAAGGGACATCTGTGAGGAAGGAATTTTGTAGAGGAGACCTAAGGTTTTCCTGGTTGGCTGCATTGGAGACTGGAGTATTTGACATTGCATATAATGTGAAACTACCTATTAGTCTTTTTATGCATGCTTTCTCAAATAACAAATAATAGTCAAGATTCAATTCCATGTGCATGGCATATATCTCATTATCACTTGCAAACTCCATTAATGTCTTCTGGGAATCTAGAAATGAATTAGGAAATCTTTTTTTAAACATCTTCTTCTGTATATCAGGATGGAATACAAACATAGGGGCAAATTTAATTACCTCCGAAGTTGCTCCAACGTTGGCTTCGCCGCACTTCCCCAGGGCGCCGCTAATTCACTAAAGTCCGAAGTTGCGCTCAGGGAGGTGAAAGGCAGCGAAGTTGCGCTAGCGTTAATTCGTCAAGTTGCGATAGCACCGATGCCTAATTTGCATATGGAGTCAAGTTAAAGTACAATGGACGTATATGTAGCAGCAAATACATTACACTACACAAGCTGGGAAAGCTTCATAAAATAAAATAGATTTGTTATTTTGCCCTATACATGTGCCAACTGTATAGTTTAGGTGCCATATATTAGGAAATGATGGGGGGAAGGAGGGTACCCCCAAAAAAATTACGATCTTTTTCAGCCTATCACCCTTAAAAAAGTAAAAGACGCCAGCTTTCTTGGGACTAAGAAAAAATCTCAACTCTTTTTGAAGCAATCCCTATCTACTCTATTGGACTTTGCCTGGTCTGAGGTGGCGAAGGCAAGTCTGGCACAAGAGGTAACGTTCAGTAAAATCCGCAAGTTAGTGAATTAGCGTAGTTACGTCCCTTCGCCATAGCGCAACATTGCCTGGAAGAGTGGAAGTAGAGCTAGAGTAGGTCCACTTCGCTAGCAAATTTACGCCAGCACCCGTAAATCGGCAAAGTAACGAAATGACGTCATGCTGACGAATTTGCACTAGCGTTAGCCACATCACGCTTTAGTGAATTTGCCCCTAAGGGTTCTTTTCATTCTTGTCAAACCACATGTATTTTTTAAGTCACCCTATTTCCCTCATCATCTAGTCACCTGCAGTAACAATCCTCCTGCTCCTTGTTATTTGTACCAAATTGTTGTCAACATTTTCCACTGAAAAGCAATGAAATGCCCAAATATATCACAATATACCTCAGAAACAGGCAGACCATGACCAGGGACATGGCAAGGGGTGGAACAGGTCATGTTTATGGTACAATGGGGAGTGGACAAGAACTCCATGTTTTGTTTTACCCATAATGTGTACAAGAATTTGTAGTATAATATTAATTTAAAAAACCCTCTTTCTACTACTTAAATTGATTAAGAAAAATATATTTTGTTAAGTTTTTTGAACTGCAAAAACCATATTGATGGAAATAATGTAAATGTAAACGAATCCCACGTAGCGTGAATTAATTTATAACACTCAACAGGTTGTCCATCTGTCACACTGTCAGCTTCATTGCAAATGCACAAGATGTACTTTGTGATTTCTGTTCTGTGATATTCTTTATCCTTAGATTTCCCATGTGGTGTTTAATTTCCTTAATGCCTTTATATAGGAGGAGAGACATAGCTGTCAAATCGCATTCAAAAATAAACAGGCAGGGTTTCATTTTAAATGTAGGACTAATGTCCCGCTTTAAGAGAAACATAATATTTCCAGAAGCAGTGCTTGAGAATGTATAGCCACAGAGCCTTTATATGAGTGATTACTTGCTGTGCTATTAGCACAGTTGGCAGAAATTACATGGCTGTTGAAAGGCTTTTGGATAAGGAAATTAGTTACCCTTTATACTATGTTGTGAGTGTATGCTGCACTGTACATTAAATACAGTTGTAAATTCAGTATTACGGAGACCACAATGTAAGTATAAATTGCTGTGATGAAAATTCATTCCCAGGGCCATCATTTTCTGTTGCTTTAATTTAAGAATATTTTGTTTTACAATTATGTGACGTGTTTTTGTGTATATTTATGACACATCACTGAAGAAGACAAAGGTAAAAAAATGCTATTTATACTGCACTCTGGCCCGAAGTTGTGTGCATTATTATTCTCACTGCATTTGCCAGAATTTGCATTGTATGAGGCAGTGTCGGAGTGGGATGCCAGGGGCCCACCAGAAAACCTTAGACCATGGGCCCACTTTCCAAACTATTATTCCTCCTGTGCACACTAAACCTCTCCTAGTCTTTTATATCTACATACTATACTCTATTCTCCCATAATTAAGCCCCTTAAGAAATAGAGAATGACCATGAAATAGAACAAATGGTTAGAAGCAAGAGGGCCCACTGACACCTGGGCCTACCGTGAGTTTTCCTGGTATCCTGGTGGGCTTGTCCAATGCTGGTATGAGGTACCTGTATAGATTTATATAACAGTTAAAATCCTGAGGAATTGGTTTAAGCAGAGTAGCAGTTGAGTGTAGGAAGAGTGGGACATGGCAGTTTTATAACATATAAAATATAGGGCTGATTTACAACAGCAGCCTGAACTGTGTTTGCACAAACATGGACACTTGGAAACTTTCATAAGCTCTTACTTATAGTTGTGTTTGGCAGCAGTGCGTTCATCCAGCTTCTGATTCTGAATTGAGTGCAAATGTGTATATTGCTGTTGGAGAACCCTGGAACTATTGGAACTATATAACCCTGAATCACTCACAAACGTATAATATAAACGTAATAATACCTAGTGCCAGAAATGACGCAATCTCCACTCTGATTCGGATTCTGGGCCAGATTCAATTCAGTGAGAAAAAGGTTTATCATGTGGAAAAACAAAAAAGAAAATTAAGGAGCTATACCAGTATTTCATTGTTTCTTGAGAGTAACTGATTTGACACTAGGACATAAAACATATGGTTGTGTTCTGCTTATGGCAAGTTTAAGTTACCTAATTGGACACTAGGACGCAGTCCATATGGGGGTTAACAGTAGTTCTTTAATCACTATAGCACTGACTTATATAAGCCCTCCATCAACATATTGTTTAAAACTAAAATTCTGCTGCTTGACTTCTCACCCAATCCAGGGATACCTTTGCCTTTGACCAAAATCAGCCACAACTTTTTCCTCATATTTAATATCACTGAGTCAGTTGTTTTAATCCTCAAAATTGAGAATATTACACTTATGGGACTAGCTATCCAGAATGCTCTGGACCTGTGGTTTTCCAGATAATGGATCTTTCCGTAATTTGGATCTCCATAACTTAAAGGACCAGTAACATCAATTTTTTTTAAAAAAATTTGTTAGTATACCACGAAAAAAACACCAAGACTAATTAAACGTTAAAATCGCACAGCCTTTATTAAGAAATAACTTACCAAAACTCTGCTTGTATTCCTCTTCAGAAAAGGCAAAACGCAGACAATCCATCGTGTGGCGCTCAATTTCTCCTCCCTGGCTATCGCCTATAAGGAAGGCAGGGAGGAGAAATCGAGCACCGCACAATGGATCGCTGGAACGCCTTTTCTAAAGAGGAGCGCAAGCAGAGTTTCGGTAAGTTATTTCTTAATAAAGACTGTGCGATTTTAAAGTAACAACTGTTGATGTTACTGGTGCTTTAAATCTACCAAACAATCATGTAAACATTAGATAAACCCAATAGGCTGGTTTGCCTCCAATAAGGATTAATTATATCTTAGTTTGGATCAAGTACAATATACTGTTTTACTATTACAGAGAAAAAAAGAAAACATTAAAAATTTGGATTATTTGTATAAAATGGAGCATATGAGAGACAACCTTTCTGGATAATGGGTTTCTGGATAACGGAATATACTATAAAATATTTCTTTTTTTGACAATAAGGGGGTTCCTGCAATTGCCCTGTAACTACAGATAAAAGTATTTTCTGACAAAATAAACAAAAAAAAGTGAATAAACCTGTCTCTTTCCATGTCTGTGTGTAATTAGGCATTTCATCTCTTGGTTACATGGATTAACTGGGTACTTTATTACCTGCTTGTATTGATAGTTCAGAGAAAAAACAATAAAAAGCAATGTCGATCTGATTTGTTGATGACAGGTAAATATGGTGCTTCTGTTTAGGTCAGCTGCGATTAGCTTTGAGAACTAATGGGAAACGAGAAAGAAATCCATTTATAAGTAACATATTAGGATGGCAGGGTAAATGATTGCTAAATTTAGGATCTAAAGTTGTTTCCTTTTTCACAGCTCTTTGGTTAATGCAACACCAAAAATAAACCATTCATTTTCTCTGTCTTGAATGCAACTTCCTTTTAAGCAGGCACCTTTCCCATGCTTTCTGTGGTTCCCCTGCTTAGCCCTTTCATATATGCAGCCGCACACATCCTTCATAGCAATTCAATCACCCCAGCGTGCCGAGGGACAGCTGAGCAGCCAGCATTATGTGAGCAGTTTCCCTCCCCTGCTAACTGTTATTGACAAATCCATCAAAGGCAGTGATGCATTGGCTACCACCTTCCCAGGAAGGACACCGGGGCAATGGTGACATGCTGTCACCGTGGTAACTGCCGTTGAAGTGAGCAGCCTGCTGGGATAGGTGACCTCTATTGGCAAGATGCCCAGAAAGGTAGCAGTGGTTGTGCAGACATATCACCGACACCCAAAGGAAAAGCCTTGTGCCCTCCCATTGATTCATTAGGCTTTAAAGCTATTGATCCCTCCAATTTGCGGGAATTTATATATTGATTTAAGACTGATTAACATTTCGCACCAGACCGGCTCGATATGTGCTTGTAACAGCCTTTAATGATTAATTGACTTTTATGATTTCATCTCTCTGTTGTCTGAGAGCCTGTGAACTGTGGACAGGCTCATTCCCAAGATGCCTCTCAAACAGCGCAGGGCAGTGATTGAACACCTAGGAAATTAGTGTCCTTGCTGTCCCGTTTTATGAGAGATAAATGCTATGACATTTAATTTAGACCAGTTTCTGGGAGATCATTTTGCAATTTAATCATAAACAGGTAAATAGTATGGGCTGCTTAGCATGTTCCTAAATGATGGGCAGGGGAAAATGAAAAATGGCAAAACATTTAGCCCTAGAGTATAGGTATGTTTTCTACTGCATCTTTCTCTGTGGAGCTCATAATGAGGGCTGTTTGAGAAAATAGAACAAAATCACAACCATGTGGTGTACAGGTTTCACAAGCATCTATTAGAACTGAGAAAATATATATTAAACATAAATCTATATATTTATAATTTGATTGGTTGTGTGTTTATGTCTGTGTAAAGCCGTTGTGCCTTTAAATGTTCATGAAACTTCGTGGTGGCTTCTAATATACTTATATTTTACAATAGGGGGCACATTATTTATATGTATATGCATTATTTTTTTATTTATACCTGGGGAGGATCATGATTAGATTAACTTAAAGAATAACAGTACTATAATATATCTTCAGTGGTACCACGCTTTAAAGCACAATATTTCAGTTCCTGTTGTGTCTGTGATTCTTGAAAAATTCTCTGGTAGGGACTAAAAGACAATGGGGGTGGCTATGAAGGTTTAAATGCAGTTACAGAGGCAAATATTATGTGTGTGTGCCTCTGGAATGGCTTTTTTCCTGACACATGCAATATAAAATACAGCTGTAAAGTTAGAAGAGATCAGCTCTGTTTTAAATCTGGTGCACTTACGTGCCCTGGTGACCATGACTATTTTGCTTTTTCCACATCTCTTGCAATATATACAGGGGAGGGAAATAAATGGTTCTATCGTCTATCTATCTCTCTATTATTTATCTATCTCTATATCTATCATCTACCTATCTACCTATCTACCTTTCTATATCTATCTATCTATCTATCCATCCATCTATCTATCTATCTATCTATCTATCTATCTATCTATCATCTATCTATCTATCTATCTATCTATCTATCATCTATCTATCTATCTATCTATCTATCTATCTATCTATCTATCTATCTATCATCTCTCTCTCTCTCCCTCCCTCTCTCTAAGATACTTTTAGGAGAATCCATATTAAAACATATTTACTATGTCCACTTTAATAAAGTCAAGAAAATATTTTTATCTTCCTCGTTTGTATTCTTTTTGCTGTCGATAATAATTCTAAAATTCAATTCATAAAAAGGGTGAAAAATGGAAAATATATTAATATTCACTGAATTGTGATCCCAGTTGCCAATTTGTGTGTTTTTTCAAGTGCTAGTTAAAGGATCAGTAACACCAAAAAAGAAAGCGGTTTAAAGTAATTAACATTTATATACTGTTAGCATGCACAGAAATGCGTTTGCTTCAGGAAGACTATTATAGTTAATATACTGTAAATAAGCTGCTGTGTAGCCATGGGGGCAGCCATTCAAGCTGGAAAAAAGGAAAAAAGGCACAGGATACATAGCACATCATTGATAAGCCCTGTCTAATACAATGGTGTTTTATCTGTTATGTGCTGTGTAACCTGTGACTTAACTGGTTGATCCCATGGCTACACAGCAGCTTGTTTATGCAAACTATAGTAGTCTTTCTGAGGCAAACACGTCAGTTTGACCAGTGCAGGGTAACAATACATTGTATTTTAATTACTTTGATACATTTTCAATTTTTAGTATTACTGTTCCTTTAAGTATTTACCCTGATGGTTTAATGTTCATTATTCTTATTTAAAAAGTATACATTTTGTGAGATCTGCAGGGATTGCCATGGCCACAAAAAACATTAGACTGAGCCTTTTCCTTTCCATATGCATGTTAGTGATACTAAATTAATAAAAGGATGATTTGAAGAAAGAGTAAAAAAAAATTCTGTCTACCTATTATGAAGAGGGATTCTAGTGTACTACTGAATTTCAACTTCTCCTTTAATTTAACTTTTAGTATGTTATAAGTTGTCCTATTCATGGCAACTTTTCAACTGGTCTTTAATTTTTTTAGTTTGTCTTCCTCTTCTGCCTCTTTCAGCTCTCTAATTGGGGTCGGTTGCAGATTGTCTCAGGAAACCACTGTCTATAGCATACTAAAAGTTCAGTTATAGGTACTCTACCCCTTGAGGAATGAGGAATTGTTCCAAGGACTAAACATTATGATCACTTTTAAATATAGCCTGTTGCCCAGCAAACATTTCCTTTTCTGTATACTTAACTTGAGTAGGCAATCACAGGAAACAGCCCATGGACAGATCAGAAATAAAAATAATTGCATTTTTATAAATAAATATTTGCAATAGCCTTACACATTTTATACCTTTAGCGATTGAGTGCCTAAAAGCATAGCATAAAAAGACCGGTTTCCTGACAAACCCAAATCGTTGTGTACAGTGACCAGTCATCTCTAGTCAATAGTATGGGGTTGGGCATCTGGATGCCAAGTGTATACTGGTAGGAAATCTTATATAGTGATGAGCATTTTTTTCCATGCATGAATGTGCGTCGAAATTAAAAGAAAATTGCAGAAAAAAAAGACATTTGGAGTGAAAAAAAATTAAAAAAACTCCCATTAACTTCAATGCATTTGGAGTAAAAAAAAAAAACGCCTATTGAGGTCAATGTGTTTCATGGATTCCAGCCATTTTGGCAAATTTTGGAAAAAGGGACAGATTTGCTCATCACACGTCTTGTTCCATATGGGATATTTCTAGTAACATACGTTTCCACTGCTGCCTCCATATATCAACTAGATATGTGCCATAGATAAGAGTCAATAGAAGGTAGAGGCATGCCAAAATTTCAACTGAACATCAATGGTCCTTTTTGTTTTTAAATCCCTGACCACCAATGTTTTTTTTTTTTACTTTAATGGGGGGACCCTGGCCACCAATATTTTTTTTACCTAGGGGCTGGACACCAATGTTCTTCTTAAATTGGGGGGAACTGGCCTCCAAAGCTTTTTTTAATTTGGGGAGGCTGGTCACCAACTTATTTTTTATACTTTTATGCCCTGCCCACCAATGTTTTTCTTTATTTTTGTGGGTGGGCACCACTATCGAACATTTATATGTGGACTGATTTAATTTTATTGCTAGGGCTGCTTTTTACCCTCAGTCCGGCCCTGGAGGGTATTGCAGTTGAGCTGTTCTGTGAGTATTGGTAATTCAGCCCAACAGGAGAGTGCAAGGTGGTCAATAGTCATTTTGTGTCCTGTAGCTGCAGTTGTGGGAGAGACATCATGGGGCTGCAAAGGGAACCCCCTGTCTAATCAATGGCTTTTACTCACTATGAAGTTGCTTAGAAATTATTTTCATCCCATTGACAATATTGCTTTGATAATTCAGTACAGAGAGCTGAAATCCTCACAGGCTGATGGATGGGGTGATGGTTCTATTAGTGCTGGAAAAATGTATTTACAAAAGAATTACTCTGCAACATTTTGATTTATTTGATTTTGGACCTGACAGATAATATCATCTTTGATGGCAATTAAAAAGCAGTAGATGAAATATAATGTGCAAACGAAAAACAAAGGCTTTGATTACCATTAAAATAAGCCACTTATAATCATAGATCCAATTGCCTAGCGCGTTCGGGAAGCTTTGAAATCATTATTTTCACATTGATGTTCCAAAGGTTTTAGATTTTATGATTATTGTTCTTACATCAGAACTGAAGTAGTGTTGCATTTCATCTTCCTTCCGAAATCTTCAATTGTCTGTTTTTCACCTGTATGGTTATGATTCCCTTTAACTCTTCAGCTCTCCCAAATTATGTACTTACTTTGGAAATCGTTTGCCTTTGGCTATGTTTACTTTTATGGTACCTTCTGTTCAGTTAACTGAATGCAGATAGGACACAAGCACTGAAAACCTCAAAGCTCTTCGCTAATGCTTTCAAATTGAGAACGCAGAAACATAATTGCTTTTGTTGGATCACAATCTCGAGTAGCAAAAAGCATTTTAAACATCTGCCCTTCTTTTGATTGGCTTTCTGTCATCTTCCCTTTTGGCCATAGTTTAATGTTCTGAAAATCTCTTTCACAAAATCAGCAGAAGAAGTCATAGTAAATAGACTTTATGATGTGTCGTGGAATAAGAAAATTTCACATTGGCTAATTTATCTTTTGGCAATAAATTGTCAACGGCATTTTCAGCTAAATTCAGTTAAATGTGTATATATAATGGCATCTAACAGCGGTAAAGTATATTGTCTGACAGGTCTAATTGCAAACATTCTATATTATGGGATTGAAACCTTTGTAGTAAGAGGGGAGGGTGCCTAGGGGGAGGTGTATAAGAAGTTCCAGCAAGTACTCCAGTGCCTAATATTTGCCAAGGAATTCAAGTGATGGTACACAATCCCTTTACTTTGCTTAGACCTTTTTGCAAACTTTTTACAAAAGTACATGTGTGTAAGTTGCTGGAGGTGGACTGAGAGGTTGGGTAGTATTTAGTCCAGACTCTTGTGCAGAGTTGTGCAATCAAGTTATAAATCTGGTTGGTGAATAAAAGCAAAATTCAGCTATTACTTGAAAAGGAAAAAAATTAAAAGGTGTAGTTAGAGTGTTAGTAACAATTAGATATATTCATAATTAGTCAATCACACTATTTATTATCCATAGTAGCTGTGTTGGGCCTCAGGACAATCTTAGGGGGACCTGGATCTGTGGCCGAGGGGGCTCTACCTATAGGTCATTTAGAGAACAATTTAGGCTGATTTATTAAGACAAGTGCTAAACTACAATATGGCGCGCAACCGCCCCCCGCCCCCCTCAGTACGCCCGGAACTGCACGGGATTCATTGCGGGCCCTGGCCCAATCGCACCCCCTGCTCCCCCGGTTGTTCCGCCACTGCACAAAATAGGCCCTGGCATTGCTAGTACAAAGAGGCAGCCCCCAACTGCCCACTTAATAGTCACTTTCTATGACATCTTACAGCAGCCCCTCTGGTATTTGCCAGAACCCACAGATTGGTGCTGCAGTTGTGCCATGCAGGTTTGCATTCACTTTGATATAGTGTAGATAAAAGTAAAAGTGCTTATTGGTATCTTAGCAGCACCAGGTAACTGTTACATTTAGGGGGTTATTTACTAAACTACGAATGCAAAAATCAAGATTTTTTTAATAAAATCTGACTTTTAAAAAATCACGAATTTTTGGAATTTATTAAACCCTGAGGATGGAAAAGTCAGAATGTGAAAATCCGGCATCTCAGACCTGTCGAGGTTGCATATAAGTCAATGGGAGAAGTCTCAATTATTTTTTGATGTGCGATGGGTTTCGGGCAATACCCCTAAGTTTTCGGAGTTTTAGGGTGAAAGTTACGAAAAAATTAGCACATTTTCGGGAAAATGTAATAATAAATAAAAATAAAAAGAGCGGATTTGATCTGAGTTATTATACAAAGTAATTTACAAGAAGTTGTACAGAGAAGGGTTAAGCTAAAGTTCTCCTGCAGAACTAAAGCACTACTACTGGTGCATTTCTGTAATAGCTCGAATGCCAAGATAACCATTAGCTTTGCAATTCCATTTGTTTTCAAATTTGTTGGGAATTTGAAAACCTCTGAGAAATGCTTTTGCGTTATGATTATATAACTAATCATAAGCTCACCACTGGATATGTTGGTGTGGTGCTCCGAGATCTGGGAAGAACTATTCCATCTAAGCTCATGCACAAAAATCTCAAGGCTAGAACATACAGCAAAATTTGGTGTAAAGAGAGGATTATGCCATTTTATTTGCACTTTGCAGTCTGCCTTGTTCTGAATGCCCATACGTCTAGGGGCTGGCAGGCAGGCCCGGACTGGCAATCTGTGGGTTCTGGCAAATGCCAGAGGGGCTGCTATAAGGTCCCATAGAAAGCCAGTATTTAGTGGGCTGGTGGGGACTGTTTGTTCTTTTGTGTGTGCTGATTGGGCCTCTGTGTACCTGAAATGCCAGGGCCTATTTTAATTCTCAGTCCGGACCTGCTGGCAGGGCATTCAACAAATTACTCTTTAATTTAGTTCTTATTTGGACTAAAATACAAATTAGAGGGAACATTGCCAGGAAGAGTCTATATAAGTAATTTACATTTAAGAAGCACATAGAAGAGAGCCATCTCTGAATATGTAAGGCTTAAGACTTGGAATGAAGCAGAATTTCAATTATATTTGCGACAATGACCACAGTCTGAGCACATTTAGAACCCTTAACTCAAGCATTAGGGGTGAGGGTTTCATCTCTGGGACCTGGATTAAGAGTTTTTAGTTGTGATAGATTTGCTTAAAATCTCTATTTAGTGGTAACAGCAGTTAAACACTGGGATATATGGAACAAAAAATGGAAAAATGAAAACGTTTCTACTGATTTCCAATGTTGTCTCAAAGACTTTCAGTGTGCTAAAATTAATTTCTCAGTGATTTTACTAATCATTACTAATAATTTCTCTGAAATTTAGCTTGACATCAGCACTTTATTAAGTTGAAAGGCCTGCTCAAAAGTTAGCTAGCATTTCACAGATATCAAGGTGGGGTCCTATGGATTCTGCAATGTATTCACAAAACCTTTCCCACTTGACAATATTTAGTGCAGGCTTAGTAAAATAAACTTTGCTTGAGCCTTCTAGCTGCTTTCACCAATAGCAAGTGAGTGGGACCAATAGCCTCAATGGAGTCAAGCCTTCACATCTCTACCTAAAGCTTGTGGTGTGGGTCTATAAAGAAATACAAAGTTGATGATTCCTTCAAAGAATTCCACCATTTGGGCAAGGATACTACAACAAATGTATTATCCTAAAAAGCTATAAAGTATCATAAAGATCTTTTCTATAGAGCCCTGTTTATACAATCAAGCCATTGTTTTTGCCTTAATAAGACAATACTCTGTAATTAAAGATAACTAAGCTCCCAATGAAAAGACTCCCTGAGGTATACAGTATTTATCAAAGAGTGAAGTTAGAGATCACCACAGACCTCTAGAGTGAAATTCTGCCACTCTGTATTCATTTCTATGGGATTTTTAAAAGAGTATTTATAAATGGGTGAAAGTGAAAGTTCATCCTTTGGTAAAAACACCTTTCAAAATCCCATAGAAATGAATGGAGAGTGGCAGAATTTCACTCTAGCGGACTGTGGCGATCTCTAACTTCACTCTTTGATAAATATACCCCATAATGTCCTATTCCCAAGCTTTCCAGACAACAGGGATTATTTACTAAAATCTGAATTGATCAGATTTTTTAAACAAAACAGATCAAACTCCCATACTCAATTTTACCTTATTTACTATTAAAAAAAGCTCAATTTAATCGGTTTGAGTAAAAACTCAATAAAATCGAGCGAAAACTCAAATCTAACTGGATTTTTCCCAAATCACTTGATTTTTTTCAGGCTATTTCCCGAAAAGCTTGAATTTCAGGTTAATTGCAGTGCAGACCACCAACACTTCAAAATAAGATAGGGACCCCTGCCATTGACTTATACACATCCCTGGCAGGTCTGAGATGGTGGATTTTAGGATTCAGGCTTTTTGCTGCATCAGACTTTAATAAATCTCGGGAAAAAAATGACAAATTTGTGTTTTGACTCAAAAAGCTGACTAGAGTTTAGTAGATAACCCCCTAGATGTCATAAATGTACAGTTAAATGAAAAATATTGCACCTATTAATATGTTTCCTATCCATTACTGAATCATTAAATAAACAGAAACTCACCACCCCAGCATTATTTGTTCCCCTTCTCATGTGGTGTGTAGAAATGCTCCTCTGCATCTCATTAGGAGAATACATAGCTTCTGTGCATGCAAGACAAATGCTTAGGGGTGATCTACACACATCCTATTGGCTAGGCTGTATGCTGGCTTTGGTGTGGGGACACTGTGGGTTGGCAGAAGAGCAAGTGATGAGCTTCCAGCTAAGCACAATTACATTCATTTTGGTTCTTTTTATATCTAACCACTTTAATAACATCAACAAAGGACTACAGTGGTCTAGCATATATTACTTCTTTTTATAAATATTACCCAAAGAAGCCCATTGGTTGGCTGCAGGGGAACTCTGGGATGTGAGTAGCAGTTTATTAATAGTCGGACAGCCACAGGTTAGATAATCTGGAATTTTCTGAACATTAGGCCAGTGTAGCATTTGTGCAAATTACGTTGTTTGATATGGCTTTTCTAGTAAATGGTGTTTCTTCTTTTAGAACTGATGGCACTGCATTTTAAAAAAAAAAATGTGTTCCAAACTAGGTATTGTTCCATGCCTAGCAATTACAGCAAATGACCAGTGTTCGACATTCTGCACATTGCTAAATATACGGTTTTTCCAATGAACATATTAGCAATGCAATGCCAAATAGAGCATTTATAATTTCCATTCCATTTTTGAAAGAAAGGTATCACACAGCACACTTTTTTTTGGCATTCACTGTAAAATTTCTGGTTTGTCGCATATTTAATTTAGTACAGAACTTATGTAGGTCCCTAAACTTGGGAGGAGTTATGGCAGTCCACTTGGCAATTTATCGCATGTGCCTTTCCCAGAACCAGGCAAGCAGTGCCAAAACAAATAAAACTTGGCCCCCACTGATGGTGTACGTGTCATCAAGCAAAACACATCACTAATGGGGTTCATCAAGCATTATGCTGCCACAACATTTTATTGCTGCAAAATTATAACTCAGGCTTGATGTGAAGAGAACAAAGGTTTTTTTTGGAATAAACAAGCTTCTATGGGGTTGTCATAATTTTAGTTCATTTTTTTAACTTGGTGAAATACACACTGGCCATTAGTAAAATCAGCACAATAAGATATGTTTGTGAGCAAATATTATACACAAACTCTGGCGCCAAGCAAAAAGTTATTTCATTTTTAGGTACAGATTTTTTTTTGTGTGACTTTGCTTATTTAGATGATCTTTTACTTTGTGTTGCGTGGATATAACACAATGTATAATGCCTTAGGTGGCATCTTGTCCTTGGATATGAATTTTTGTGTTGTGACACCACCCATCTTTAAAATATAACAAAACCAGTTTTTAACATACTGTACATACATTCTTGAGTTCGGAAATAGTGACGAGACTAGAGAAGACTCTGCCTTATTGTTTGACCATTTACAGAACTAAAGTGCAACAAGGAATTAAATTAGAAATATACTTTATGTACCAGCCCAGGGACACAATGGCCCTTAAGCAGTGAAGATTTGATTCCCTCAGCAGCTGCCAATATTGTTGATCTGCTGATCTTAGCTTAGCTTCACAGAGGACAAAGAGACGATTTTGGAAACTTTAGGACAAGATGTTGGTGTAAAATCTAGGAAAACATTATGTAGAATCAGAGAAAAAGCACCCATTGAAAAGCATTGTACATTTGTGGGACCATGAAAAAACTGTGTAAAATGTGAGAAAACTTAAAATCAGGGGATTTTCCAGATAACGGATCTTTATATAATTTGTATCATCATACCTTAAGTCTACTAGAAAACCATGTAAATGTTACATGAACCAAATAGGCTGGTTCTGTTCCCAATAAGGATTAATTATATCTTAATTTGGATCAAGTACAAGATACTGTTTTATTATTACAGAGAAAAGGCAATCCATTTTTAAAAATTTGGATTATTTGGATAAAATGGAGTCTACGGGAGCCGGCCATTCCATAATTCAGAGCTTTCTGGATAACGGGTTTCCAAATAACGGATTTTATACAGGTATATATTCCAATTCCAAAGGTGCACTCCGAGAGAGAGAGAGAGAGAGAGAGAGAGAGAGAGAGAGAGAGAGAGAGAGAGAGAGAGAGAGAGAGAGAGAGAGAGAGAGAGAGAGAGAGAGAGAGAGATTATCGTCACTCACCATTCACATGATCATGATATATATATATTGATATACCATGCACCAATAAATGATTTGTTGATACACGCTGGATGGCGACTGCTGTGAGTGTGCTTTCGTGGACTGATATATATATATATATATATATATATATAAACCAAACTCCAATTTCCTTTTTTCTACCAATCTGTGAGTGCTTGATTCTCTTTTATGTGACTCTTTTTGGCGAGGGCCCTCTTTATTATATTTATTTTCAGCCTGCAACTGACACCTGTAACCTAAAAGACAGATCGACTATGAGGTTTCAGTTTTATAGGTCCATAGTTCTTATTTCAACCATTTCAGTGGGATCTATATATCACAGCTTAAAATAAGTCCACATCTGTGTTTGGCCAAGACAGCAATATTTACTGAAATGTATATAAGATTGTTTAATAAGTCACTTATAAGGGTATAAATTCTCTCTTAAAGGAGAAGGAAAGCTACAGAGGCATTTTATTGCCAATAGATTAGCTGCAATAGTGCAAGCTAGAATGCTATATTTATTCTGCAGAATATTTTACCATACCTGAGTAAAAAGCTCTAGAAACTCTCTGTTTGTTTAGAATAGGAGCTGCAGTATTAATGTGGTGTGACATCACTTCCTGCCTGAGTCTCTCCCTGCTCTGAGCTCAGATTACAGCAGAGAAGGGAGGGGTGGGGGGAGAGGAACAAACTGAGCATGCTCTTGCCCAGGGCAATGAGGTTTAAGCTGAAGGCAGGAAGTCTGATACAGAAGCCCATGTGTACACAATAGAAGGAAAGAAATGCTGTGTTTCTTTTGACAGAGGACTCAGAGCAGCATTACTTTGGGGGTTTACTGGTATATTTAGATGGACCTTTCTGATAAGGCTTACTTAGTTTTAACCTTTCCTTCTCCTTTACGGCCCCAATACATGGGCCGATGAAAGCTGCCGATAGACCGAGTCTGTTTGTTGACGATCCAACCACACGTATTGCCTCCATTCGGATTTGATCGCTGGGCCCTATCTTGTATAGCATACTGTACCATTGTTCTAACCTACTGTCATAATGCAGGGTATCATAAAAAAAACATTCTCATTGCCCAAATATGACCTTCATTTCCTCCCCATATACATGCCAGCAAACATTTGCACTTACTCATGAATTGAGCAATAACTTTGATTGAAGAACAAAGCTCCTGTTACAGTGAACTCTCACGAAGCTGCATAGGTTACTGCTTTTGTAATATTCTTTTCAACTAGGCCTTCACATCTGTTCCACAGTCTAATTACAAATACAAAAAGGCCATAATTCACAATTGCATCATAACAAAGAAAGATTGAAGTGATTTAAATTCATGTGCTGTAGTCTTCGTTCATTGCGGCATGCATCTGTTATGTTATTTTCATGTCAGAAACACAGATCAAGTAAAATTGTACAGTTTTAATGAAGTAAATTTGCTTAGCTCTGCAATTTTTCATGATAAGCATAAGTTTATCACAGAAGGAGAATGCTAACATCACCTCCTATACAATGGCTTTACTCTTTACAATACCATTTATTGCTGCTGCTTATGATTCATTTAACTTATGATTGTTTGTTAATTTGCCCCTTTGCTTTTTAACATGACAAGGTGTATAAAGGGAAAAGGAACCTAGCAATGTGAATGCAATTTTTTGTATATAAAATAGATTTTATAATACTCCAACTACATGGGCATTTTGCAAGTAAAGGCCAGGGACATATACCACTTTTTAATTAACAGATAATCGTGCACTGGCACTATATATCATTTATTTTCAGGGGAAAGAAGGTTTTCATTTGAACAGCAAACACATTATAGATGGGTTGAAAAGAGAAGGTAAACAGAAATAAATGCAAATCATGATTCTGCCGACAATAAATTGCCTCAGCAGGTGAAGGAAAATACTCTGATAATTAATTTTGTTCCCTCTTTTATGTGAACACCATGGGGCACATTTACTAAGCTCGAGTGAAGGATTAGAATAAAAAATACTTCGAATTTTGAAGTTTTTTTTTGGCTACTTCGACCATCGAATTGGCTACTTCGACCTTCGACTATGACTTCAACTTCGAATCGAACTATTCAAACTAAAAATCGTTCGACTATTCAACCATTCCATAGTTGAAGTACTGTCTCTTTAAAAAAAACTTCAACTACCTACTTCCCCACCTAAAACCTACCGAGCACCAATGTTAGCCTATGGGGAAGGTCCCCATAAGCTTTCCTTGCTTTTTTTGATCGAAGGAAAATCGTTTGATCGATTAAAATCGAATGATTCAAAGGATTTAATCGTTCGATCGAACGATTTTTCCTTCGATCGTTTAATCGAACGAAATGCGGTAAATCCTTCGACTTCGATATTCGAAGTCGAAGGATTTTATTTAGAGGTTAATTAACCCTCGATATTCGACCAAGAGTAAATGTGCCTCCATATCCTTGATGTAGCAATAGTCATGCCATCATTATTTATTTCTGAATTTGGACTGCAATAAGTGAAGACTTATGGAAATGCACTGTGCAACATTATGGCATTAAATAAATGATGACAAATCCAAAATTATTGAACCGCGAATTTTCACAACTTCACTGATACTGTACAGAAATCACTTGTGCCTTACCAAATCGTATTTTTTTTCCTTCCCCCCCCCTCTCCCCTGGGCACAGGAAAATGCATTTGCATTTGCACAAAACAAAGTTTCACACATTCCTGATTTTGAGAGAACACACCACAGAGAGAAGGAAATGACAATCGACAGACAAGGTGTCATGTTTTTGCACTTTTGCCAGTGGCATAACTAGCTCTTAGTTGAATGATTCTATCAAGATATATTGTCAAAGTCATTGCTTATTAATTAGGGCCTTACTGAGCCCCCCATCTGTGTTCTACAAGTAGGTAAATTGCCCAAGTCTCTGCCCTCTGTTTTGGAGTGCAGAGACTTATTTTCGCCATGTGAATACAGTTCTGCTTGCATTTGGCATTTTTGTATTCATGAAGGGAGGGCAGGGGTAGGCACATAGGTATCCGTCCCTTCCTCCTGCCTCTGCCTGTCCCCTAACTTGCATGTCATTCAGGCTTACAAGTTATGGAGCAAGAGTGGGTTTAGCCAGCATTGGGGCCATGTTCAGAATGGAGAATTTAGCCTCCACCACAACAGATCTTGTTTTTTTAGCTCATATATATGGTTCTTTGAGTAAACTGTCCTATATACATGTCCCATGATTAATAAGCTATTAGAAGATAAGGATATGTCGAACACAGCACACTGTATAGTGGACTTAATATATATATATATATATATATATATATATCAGGATCTAGAAGTGCAATAATGTATTTTGATACTGTACATACACACTAATGCCATGCCTGAATGCTGCATCCGTTTGTGATTAGAGTGGAAGAATTTAGTGTAGGATAACTTAAAATAACTGAACATTTTTATTATTATAATCAGTAAAACACTTACAGCTTATGGTGTCTAATAGTGCAATATATCACTGGAAAAAGACAGTCAATTAATATATTTTCCCTATTTTGTCTTTATCTGATCTTAGTGAATGGCAGAAAAACATGCCATTGAGGCTTAGTTTACTATTTGTCCCACAGAGAAAGGTTCATGCGTATCCCACAGATTCCAGCCAATAATACCACCATTAGGTGCCCATTCAATAGCAAATGTTTTACTATGCATTACTGTTTATTACCATACAAATATCTGTCACTTCAGCACACTTGTTGCAACAGGCAAGATATGAGTTCCAGGGGAAAATATGGTCTCATGTAAATTTTGTTGTAAGATTATTATCATTATAGGGGTTATGTAATGAAAGAATTTACTGGCCATCTGTTTTTAACATCCTATTGGTTGCTCATGGGTTACTATGCCTGGATAAGCTTTGCACCTTTTATTGCATAAGGAAGTTCATTTTTCTACCTTTCCCATATTATTTTGAGTGTAGTCATACAAAAGAATAAGCGATTATGTCTGTTTTTTTCTAATAAAACCACTGTTCTGATTTTTATGGAATTAGCCAGAAGCTACTGCAGTGCTTATATGTGTGTTTTGCAACCAAAATGTTCTAAGAATGAACCGCTTTGCAAATGTGCAACACACCGTACAGTAATTATTGTATTAAAATTTCTCAATTGCTCTAAAAAAAAAAAAACCTATACAACAAATCCTGATCGCAAATATACTGTGTAAATACATAGCTGGTATACTTATTATGCATAAGCAGATGCCTGCTCGATTCTGCATGTCACTCAAAGTACATTTGGCACTGGATGTTGTTTTGTTTCAGAAGATAACGTTGTAGCTGAATAATTCTACCTTCATATTTTCATCTACTGTGTTTTCCCAGAAACTTTCTCTCTAGATAAAAGAAATAAACGATTTCTCCTTTACAAACTCCAGCTACTTAATACAGAGCAGGATATGATGGATCACTGCAAAACACGCTTTCACCTTCACCAATGTCACATACACATGAATCACACTTAGAAAATCCTTCTGGTAGCGAGCAAAGACAAGATTACAATTTGTTGGAAATGAGGCAGCCCACGCGAAATCACCCATAAAATACTTCTTCTGTAAAATGCACTTTAAATAATGCTCTGAAACATTATAATGTTTTTTATACAAAAATAACATGAGTTTTTAGCTCTGTTTTGTTTTATCTGAAACAGCGACAAACATCATTTGCAATTTTAGAAATAAAAATATGCAAAGGATGTTCTATCAATATGTTTTCCCCCCTAATTATTAGTTCTACAGGTATATAGATGAACCCTAAAGCATTTCTTAGTCCATTCAGGCCCTAGAGGACTTTAAAAATAAACTACCTTGAAGCCTGCTCATGAGAAGAAGGAAAGCACCCCAGATATGTAGAAGGCACAAATGCTGCACTAGGAGTTCAGTGCCTTTTGTCTGTTATACTAGAGCTAGAAGAACCAATGGCTACTGAGTGAGCAGGAATATAGTGGTCCCAGTGAGGCTTTAATTAGTATATGGGGAAAACAGATCATCTTCCACAATGTTCAGAGAATAGGGATATGTAGAACCCAAAATGTCTAATTGTGTATCTGGAGAAAAATGCAGGTTACGGGCTTTGTTTTACAATAGTCTTATCCTACAACAAGGCACATCACTACATAGAAGAGTAAATACTTTAGCAGCACTCAACTGCACTCAACTGCTCAAACTCAAATTTTAGGAATGAGACATGTTCAGGAGAAGGTTATTTTAGTATCTGCATGTTTAAGTTACAGTGTGCCTTTAAAGGGGTTGTTCACCATTGAGTTAACTTTTAGTAGAATGTAGAGAGTGATATTCTCAGGCAATTTGCAATTGGTTTTCATTTTTTATTATTTAAGGTTTTTGAGCTATTTAGCAGCTTTTCAATTTGCATTTTAAGCAATCTGGTCTAGCAACCATGCATTAATTTGAATAAGAAACTGGAATATGAATAGGAGATGAGAAATAAAAATGAGCAATAACAATACATTTGTAGCCTTACAGAGCATTTGCTTTTTAGTTGGGGTCAGCGACACCCATTTGAAAACTGGAAACAGCCAGAAGAAAAAGGCAAATCGTTATAAAACTATAAAAAAGAAATAATGAAAACCAATTGAAAAGTTGCTTAGAATTGGACATTTTATAACATACCAAAAAATTAACTTAGAGGTGAACCACCACTTTAAGGCAGAGAGGCATGCAGGGGTTTGGATCCCATCCTTGTCCAAAGTTGTTAGATCTGCATTATTCAGGGGGTTATTTATTAAAGTTCGAATGCCAACATTTTATACTATAAAATCTGAATTTATTGGGATTTATTTTGGGATTTATTAAAGCCCAGCAAAAAGTTCAAATCCTAAAATCCGGCATCTCACACCTGCCGAGGTTGTATGTAAGTCAATCCTATCCTATATGGAAGTTTCTGTGGTCTGCGCTGGAATTAGCCAAAAAACATGACTATTTTGAGCTTTTCAGACAAAAATCTGAAAACATTTCAGACTTTTCGGGAAAAAGCCTACAATTAGGGAACAAAATCAGAAAAAAACACAGAATTCAAATTTTTGCTCTATTCTATCGAGTTTTTCCCCCGATGAAATTGTGCTTTTTAATAATAAGGTCAAATTGTGGATTCTAGTTTGGTAGGACTTTTTATAATAAAATTTTAATAGAATTTGAATTTTGATAAAAAAAGGCCTTCAGTGTGAGCCTAATGCAAAGATTTACACATCCAGCAAGAGGCAGGCTGGGTAGGAGGCAGGAAAAGGAAATGAGATGAATGGTATGAGGGAGAAAGCAGAGGAAAGAATGAGAACTATACAATGAAAAAAATTGGATCTCCAATGCAGACTGGATGTGTAATCCACGGAATGATTAGAGACATAACAGGTATGGTTACTTGATGAAACTGCAGCATACCTGTAGGTTAATAGAACGCTCAGTAGAACAGAATATTTTTTAAATAGTATGTTCAACAGGATGGAATGTTTAGTGACATTAACGGGGTTATTTACTAAAACTCCAATTTAATCTCATCTTCTTATTAGACAAAACTCCCATCCATGATTTTAATTTATTAATCGATAAATTAGCTCAAAAGATTTGGTGCTGGAAAAGACTCAAAACATTGAGTGAAAACTTGAATTGGATTTGATGTTCGAATCACTCTATATTTTCGGGGTATTGCCTAAAAACCCTAATTTTTTTCCGGATTACCAGATATCTTCAAATTGTAAACGGGACATCTGCTATTGATTTCTACTTGAATTCTCATTGAGATGAAGGATTTTTGGTTTTGGACTTAGCAGCTTCGAGGTTTAATAAATCTCTAGAAATTCTATTTTTTTCCCCAAAAAAACTCGACCAGAGAAAATTAAGGTTTATTAAATAACCCCCTAACTATAAAGCAAATTGACATGTACAGATCAGTTACATTTTAGCTGAATTGAACATGCAGTTGGAATGTTGGAAAATAATGTTTAGCTAAACCATGATTTTAGTTAAAAGCCATGATTTAACTTAAAAGGAATAATAACAGAATGGCAATAAAATGGAAATACTCAGGAAATATTCGCTTGAATGGAATAATCAAGGGAATTAAATATTTATTAGAAATGGAGTGCTGCAGGAAATGGTATGGAATATTGATGAATCAAATATTTAAAGATAGAATGTCCAAAAACTGTAATTTTGAGCAAAATGTAACAGTTTGAGATATGAAATGTTTAGAGAAACAAAGATTTCAACAGTATATTAAGTAAATGTTTTGCTAAATGTGGTTTGAAATATTTTATTTGGTTTTCACAATAAACCATAAAAATCAATATGATAACAAATAGTATGCAGAATAAGAAGATTAATTTTGCTAAATGTAATGTTCACAAAATGTAGTGTTTAGGGAGATAAAATGTCACAAAAAATAGTGTTAAGTAGAAAGTTTTATTGTGTTCAATGAAAAATTATGTGTAATGTTTAGCAAAATGTAATACTTAAGGAAAGGTAATGTTTAAAAAGTGGAAAGGTCAGTTCACTATAACATTTAATCGAATGGAATGTCCAGTAGAGTGTTTAGGGAAATGCAATGTTCATCTGAATGGTTTGTTTAGTGAAGAATAGAAAGCTAAGTTGAATGAACTCCTAAGATCCATTTAGCAAAAAAAATCTACTTTATTTAAAAAAAAAAAAAAATCTAAATATTTCTATCAACATTTCATTGAGTAGAACATCTCATTAAGCCAAACTTTCTATTCAGCGAGATATTCTGCTTAAGTGAAGATTTTCTTCATCTGTACAGTCCCTTCAGCTGAACATTGCTTTCTGCTAAACATTGCATTCATCAGAACATTCCACATCCATAATCATTTCCCCAAACATACTTTTCAGCTAAACATTTCACTCAGCTGAACATACCATTCTGCTAAACAGTCCATTCAGTCTAACATACCATTTCCCTAAGCATTCCATTCAGCTGATTATGAGATAAATGCTTGGAAAATGTTTCAACTAAAAAATAAGGCAACTCTCCCAATCATATAAATAAATGCAAATTTGTAGGGAGAAAATTCCATGTTAAAGCAATTAATTAGCTATGTGTTAAATCTGCATTGTCTATATGAGGCTTCATATACACAGTGCATTGCATTTTGAGTGTCAGTTGATCTGAGTCCGCCCTATGGGTTTGCAGCCATGGGAGTTGAAATTAATGCTGAATGCAGAAAAATATACTATGCTATATTTTTTCTGTGTTTAGCATTAATTTCTGCTCCCATGGCTGCAAACCCATAGGGCGGACTGACATGAATTGATTCTTGCAATATAAGAAACAACGCCAATACCTTAGTATGCTGCAACAGGGGGTGATCCCAATTTTCCCTGGCCACACCATGTCAGCTACGCCTGGGTAAGCTCCTCCCCGCGCTCCATACAGAAGGATCCACCCCTTGAGACCTTAAATAGCCTCCCTGCCCGTTACATGGTGTCTTTTTTTCCTTCTGTCAAGTGCTCCTTTTTGCAGAAGAAAAATTGTTTTTTTTTACTAGAGGCAGCAGGACTTCGCCGAGAAGGCAGCCCAGGGACGGGGTTTTTTTGGTAATTTTCCCCCAGTAAATATTCTCCCTCGCCGTGAAGGCGGGAGTTGTGTCCCTCCATCTACCCGGCCTTACCGGCTGTGTGGGCTCGGTCCGGCTGCCCGAAAATGCTCTACTCCTGACATGCTGCTGACTGCCGAAGCCCAGATCTGCGCACCATCCAGGTACTTAGTGGCTCTGGTATCAGGGGTTGTTTACCTTGAACCATCCAGCTAAATTCTTGGCTAATAATATTTTTTTTTAAGGATAGATTCTGATCCAGAGCCTGCTGCCCCCCTCAGAAAGACTGCCTCCAGTAGTAGGTAAAAAAAAATATATATATATATATATATATACTCAATATGCCAGGAGGTAATAATTATCTTGTATTCATTCCAGTGTGATCCTTACTCCTGTGGGTAAAGAAAAGAAAAAGGCCACTAGAGGACTCTCTTCAACCCTGGTTAGAGGAGCCCCTCCTTCAGATGATAGCACAAGGAGATCATGTGCAGCCTGTGACCTTCCTCCAATGCCCAATAAAAAGCTGTGTGAATCATGCCTCAGGTCTATGGCAGCTTCAGAAAGCTCGCCAAATCAACAAATGATAGATCTGATTAAATCAACGGTTAAGGAAGAATTTAAATCCTTCAAACAACCAACAGCTTTTGAATGGCAGATATCAGAAGATGAGGAAGCGGGTCCAAGTAATTTGATATCAGGTGAGGATTCTTCAGAGACCGAAGTAGGGGAAGAAGATGATGAATACTTCTCTTCCCTTGATACCTCTATCATTGCTCCCCTTATCAGAGCAGTAAGAGAAGCCTTATCACTGAAGGATTCAGACTCCAGGCTTGCAAAATCATCTTTTCTGCCTTCAGTCAAGAAGTCAGCTGACCATTTTCCCATCCATGAGGAGGTCAAATGATTACTTCATTCAGAATGGGAAACAAATGTCCAGGCGAGTTTCAGTACAAAAGAAATTCTTAAAATACTATCCTTTCAAAGAAGAAGATATTAAGGATCTATGCACAGTTCCTATTGTGGATGCTCCAGTAGTCCACCTTTCAAAACGTACAGCCCTTCCAATCGATGATGTAGCTACCCTTCAAAATCCCATGGATAAAAGAATGGAAGCCGACCTAAAAAGAACCTTTACTAATGCAGGGGAGATCTGTAAGCCTGCTATGGCTAGCATCTCAGTGGCAAAGGCATTGGAAATATGGGTTGAGAATGTGGACCAGGCTCTCAGAACAGGAAGAGATAGGAAAGATATTCTTGAAGGCTTGGCGGAGCTCAAGCTGGCAGCAGCCTTTCTCACTAATGCGGCGGTAGACATCACAAGATTAGCTTCAAGATCTATGGCCCTATCTGTCCTTTCTAGAAGAGCGCTGTGGTTAAGACCCTGGGAAGCTGACACAGCCTCCAAGATGGCCTTGTGTCACTTGCCTTTTCAAGGGCAGATCCTCTTTGGAAAAAAGTTGGAAGAACTAATTTCCAAGACTTCAGGCGGAAAGAGTCAGTACTTACCACATTCTAAGAAGAGGAGATACCCCTTCAGACAATCAAGTAGAGGAGGAGGTGCCTTTAAGGCCCGAAAGAATACCTCGGATAATCGGTCCTTTCGCAATAGACCAGAAAATCCCAGACAATCTCAGTGGAGAGGAGGCCAGTCCAGGCTGTTCAGACAATCTAGGGGGAAGAACCTTCCTCTTCCAAAGAAACAATTCTGACGGTCTACCAGCCCAAGGGTCTTGTGTAGGAGGCAGACTAACAGAGTTCCAAGACTCTTGGGCAGAATCCATCAGAGACCAATGGGTTCTAGACACCATAAGGTCCAGTTACAAATTGGAGTTCAGCAATCCTGTCAGAGAAAATGATTTTGTTCGTTCCTCAATGTAACGGGCCCGAAGGCACAGTAATAGTGTAGACCAAAGAGGAGACCAGACCAGGTTCGAGGTACAAAAGGGTTTATCCAAAGAATCGTCAAAATACAGGCAAAAGGTCAGACCAGGCAGAAGACAAGCAAAATCGAAGAACAGGCAGGAATCGGTACACAGGAATCAAAATAGATAATAACACCCAGGAACACTGTAGCAGGAACCTATAGTTGGGCAAGGACTGGAAGGGGAAGTGAGTTTAAGTAGTCCCTGGGTTGGCGCCAAATTTTGACGCGCTTGCGTCAGACGCAGACGCCAGCGTCCCCACGCTGACGTCTTGACGCCGGCGCCCGATTTTGACGCCGGCGTCCATTCCGTCGCCGACGACCAATCCTGGACTGGGAAGGAGATGAGGTCATAGACCTGTGCCCGGCAGGAGCCATGTGGTGAGGCAGGCGGTCGCCATCTTGGACGCCATCTTGAAGACTTGGAGTAGATTCCATTACAGTACCCCCCTCCTTAGGGGGGGCCTCAGGACCACCGAGTCTAGGGGAGAGAGGGAATAATTTATGGAATCTACGAACCAAGATGGGCGCATGGACATCTGAGCTCCTGACCCAGGAGCACTCTTCGGGACCGAACCCCTTCCACTCGATGAGATATTGAAGAGTGCCCCTGGAAAGACGAGAGTCCAAAATCCTCTTCACTTCGAATTCCTGGTGATTGTCAACCAGGACTGGAGCTGGGGGAGAAGAAGAAGAAGAAAGAGACACAGCAGGCTTAAGGAGAGAGACATGGAAGACATTCGGGATCCGCATCTCTGGGGGGAGTTGAAGACGAACCGCCACCGGATTGATGATTTCAATGACAGGATAGGGACCGATGAATCTGGGACCAAGCTTTGGGGTAGGAATCTTCAGGCGGATGTTACGGGTGGAAAGCCAGACCTTATCACCAGGAGCATAGGGTGGAGCAGGAATCCTCTTCTTGTCGGCAAAACCTCTTTTGGATCAGAGAGCTCTTCTGTAGATTAGATGCAACAGCAGCCCAAATCGCCATCATGTGGGCAGCCTGGTCGTTGGCGGCAGGAACATTGGTGAGGAGAAGATCCTGGGGAAACGCCAATGGATTCTGACCGTAGACACAGAAGAAAGGGGACTGATGTGATGAAGAATGCAAGGCGTTGTTATGGGCGAACTCAGCCCAGGGAAGGAGATCCGACCAATCGTCTTGGCACAGGGAAACATGGCAGCGAAGAAATTGTTCCAACGCCTGGTTCACTCTCTCAGCAGCTCCATTGGATTGCGGGTGATAGGCAGAAGAAAATTGTAAAGAAATGTTGAGAGCTTTGCATAAGGATCTCCAAAACCTAGAGACGAATTGTGAGCCACGGTCAGAGACGATCTCGGCAGGAGACCCATGGAGACGAAAAATATGATGGATGAAAAGCTTGGAAAGTTCAGGAGCAGAGGGAAGTTTGTGGAGGGGAATGAAATGAGCCATCTTGCTAAACCTGTCAACGACAACCCAGATGACAGTGTGACCGGAGGAGACAGGCAGTTCCACAATAAAATCCATGGCAAGATGAGTCCAAGGACGAGATGGAATAGGTAATGGATGAAGGAGTCCTTTAGGGGGAGAATGTCCAGACTTGGAAATGGCACAGATGGTACAAGAAGAAACAAAGTCTTTGACGTCTTTCTTCATGGATGGCCACCACACCAGGCGAGAAAGGAGTTCGGTAGTCTTCTCTACTCCGGGATGACCAGCCTGTTTAGAACTGTGAGCCTGGGATAGAATAGACTGGCGACAATCAGGAGGAACAAAGGCAACCCCTAGAGGAATATTGTCCGGAGCAGAAGCCTGAGCGGAAAGGATTTGCGAGGCCAAGGAGGGAAATAGGGCAGCTACGATCTTGGAGGAAGGCACAATGGGTTCAGGATCTTCGGAACAGGGAACTTCAGGGATAAAACTTCTAGACAAAGCATCAGCCTTTCTATTTCTAGAGCCAGGACGAAAGGTGATGACGAAGTTAAAACGGGAGAAGAATAGTGACCATCTGGCTTGTCGAGGATTGTTTGAGGGACTGGATAAATTCGAGGTTCTTATGGTCTGTAAAGATGGTCACGGGAATGGAGGATCCTTCCAGTAAATGTCTCCACTCCTCCAGGGCGAGTTTCACTGCCAATAACTCACGATTCCCCACATCGTAGTTCTGCTCGGAGGAGGAAAACTTCTTAGAGAAGAATGCACAGGGATGCAATTTCCCGTCCAAGGATGATCTCTGTGACAAGACAGCTCCAGCTCCCACATCTGAGGCGTCGACTTCGAGGAAGAAGGGAATAAGAAGATCAGGGTGTCTGAGAATAGGTGCAGAAGAAAAGGCAGTTTTCAGGGATTCAAAGGCTTCCAGGGCTGGAGGAGGCCAGTGCTGTGGCTTACCCCCTTTGCGGATGAGGGCCAGGATAGGAGAGATCTTGGAAGAGAAACCTTTAATAAATTGTCTGTAATAGTTGGCAAAGCCAATAAATCTCTGGATAGCCTTGACACTTGTGGGGAGGGGCCAATCAAGAATTGCTGAAACCTTGGCTGGATCCATCTTGAAACCCTGCTGGGAGATGATGTACCCAAGAAAAGGGATGGAGGACACTTCAAACAAACACTTTTCCAATTTAGCGAAGAGAGTATTCTTTCTTAGACGAAGAAGAACTTCCTTCACTTGGGAGCGATGCTCGTGGAGATTTTTGGAAAAGACAAGAATGTCATCCAGATAGACAACAACACTTTGCCCCAACAGGTCTCTGAATATATCATTCACGAACTCTTGGAAGACCGCGGGGGCGTTACATAGTCCAAATGGCATGACTAGATATTCATAATACCCATCTCGGGTATTGAAGGCGGTCTTCCATTCGTCCCCTTCACGAACTCTAATGAGGTTATAGGCACCCCGAAGATCCAGCTTGGTGAAGATCTTGGCCCCTCTTAACTGATCGAAGAGTTCGGAGATTAGGGGGAGAGGGTAACGGTTTTTAATGGTGATTTTGTTTAACCCCCTATAGTCGATGCATGGTCGCAGACCTCCGTCCTTCTTTTCGACAAAGAAAAATCCAGCACCAGCAGGGGAGGAAGAAGGGCGGATGAAACCTCTTTGGAGATTTTCCTGAATGTAGGTCTTCATGGCAGCCGTCTCAGAGGGGGAAAGAGGATAGGTGCGACCCCGGGGAGGCATGGAACCAGGAAGAAGTTCGACTGGACAGTCATAGGGTCGATGAGGAGGAAGAATCTCTGCAGAGCCCTTATTGAAGACATCAGCAAAATCTTGATAGATGGAAGGAAGGGTCAACTTGGGAGAAATAGAAGAAACCTTGATAAGGGGCACAGCAGGCAAACAGTTCTGTTGGCAATAGGGGCTCCAGCGGGAGACTTGAGCGGAGGTCCAGTCAATGACTGGATTATGGGTGCACAACCAGGGGAGCCCCAAAACAAGTGGAGTTGAAGGGCAGTCGATGATTAGAAAGGCCAATCTCTCCAGATGCATGGTGCCCACTCTAAGAGAAAGTTCGACGGTGGTTTGAGAAATAATGGCCGAAGACAGAGGGCGGTCATCAATAGCCAAGACTCGCAGAGGAGAAGCCAAGGGTTGTAGAGAAACCGCATAGCGAGCAGCAAAAACTCTGTCCAAGAAATTTCCAGCAGCACCAGAGTCCAGGAAAGCTTGCACTGGGATCTTCTGGGAACCGAATTGGATCTGTGCCGGAAGAAGGAAGCGTTGAATAGAGGGTTGGGGAGAATGACAAACACCACCCAGATAGGTCTCCCCAAACCTACCTAGGTGCTGGCGTTTCCCGGCTTCACAGGACACTCATGGGCGAAGTGTGATTTGCCCCCACAATACAGGCATAGGCCGGCAGCCCTTCTCCGTAGCTTCTCCTGTTCGGAAAGACGAGCCCGTCCGATCTGCATGGGTTCCTCAGTAGATGGAGCAGAGGAAGCAGAAGCCGCAGGAGTAGGAGAGGGGAAAGCAGAAGCCGGATTGAAGAGTAGGGGTCTCTGAAAGCGAGGAGCCAGGGTGGATTGGAACCGGGGATACTTCTTCGAACGCTCTCTGTCGAGCTCGAGTTGAAATTCCCTCTGTCGGGTGTCAACCTTTATGGCCAACGCCACCAGATCCTCCCACCGAGAAGGAATTTCCCGGGAGACCAAATCGTTTTTGATCCGCATGGCTAGGCCGTTGTAAAAGGCGGCATGGTACCCATCATTGTTCCAGGTGGTCTCCGCCACTAGGGTGCGGAACTCAATAGCGTACTCCGGAACAGAGCGAGTGCCTTGCTGGATCTGGAACAGGCGAGCAGAGGATGCCGTAGCTCGGCCAGGGGCATCAAAGAGAACCCGAAGTTCACGGATGAAGGCACTGGCATCGTCAATCAAAGGATCCCTCTTCTCCCACAAAGGTGATGCCCACTCCAAAGCCTTCCCCTGTAGGCGAGTAATCATGTACCCCACTTTAGCTTGTTCAGATACAAACTGACCTGGCAGCAGGGCGAACTGGATCTCGCACTGGTTGATGAAACCTCTGCATGCAACAGGATCGCCGCTGTAGAGGGGAGGCGCAGGAATGCGAGGTTCCGAAGGCTGAAGTGGGCTTGCAGGAATGGCCACAGGGACCGGGGCCACAGGTGACAACGCCGACAACTTGTCCAGGATAGCTTCAAGAGCCTGACCGAAGTGTGTCTGCTGGGCTTCGTATGACTGCATGCGGGAAGCCAAACCGCGGATAGCGCCACCGACATCAGGTGGAGCTGGAGTCTCCTCCGAAGGGTCCATGGCCCAACTATACTGTAACGGGCCCGAAGGCACAGTAATAGTGTAGACCAAAGAGGAGACCAGACCAGGTTCGAGGTACAAAAGGGTTTATCCAAAGAATCGTCAAAATACAGGCAAAAGGTCAGACCAGGCAGAAGACAAGCAAAATCGAAGAACAGGCAGGAATCGGTACACAGGAATCAAAATAGATAATAACACCCAGGAACACTGTAGCAGGAACCTATAGTTGGGCAAGGACTGGAAGGGGAAGTGAGTTTAAGTAGTCCCTGGGTTGGCGCCAAATTTTGACGCGCTTGCGTCAGACGCAGACGCCAGCGTCCCCACGCTGACGTCTTGACGCCGGCGCCCGATTTTGACGCCGGCGTCCATTCCGTCGCCGACGACCAATCCTGGACTGGGAAGGAGATGAGGTCATAGACCTGTGCCCGGCAGGAGCCATGTGGTGAGGCAGGCGGTCGCCATCTTGGACGCCATCTTGAAGACTTGGAGTAGATTCCATTACACTCAATTCCTCAGGAATTACAGAAGAAACAAGCCCTAGCAGTCTGCATTCAGGAATTACTGAAGCAAAGAGTAATTTCCCAGGTACCAGAAGACGAAAGAGGCAAAGGAATATATTCAGTGTTCTTCCTGGTAAAAAAGCCTTCTGGGAAGTGGAGACCCATTCTGGATCTCAAGATAGTAAACCAATACTTGATAGTAAAAAAAATTCAAAATGGAATCTCTCTCTTCAATAAGAAACTCTTTGACTCCAGGAGATTGGTTATGCAGTATAGACATCCAGGACACAAACCATCACATTCCATTATTTCCGCAGCATTTCAAGTTCCTGAGGTTCGCAATTCAAGAAAAGCACTTTCAATTCATCACCATGCCGTTCGGCCTTTCAACAGCCCCCCGGGTTTGAAAGGAATAAGGATATTCCATTTTTTGGACGATCTTTTGTTGGCTGCACAATCCAGGGAAAAACTGATACAGGATTTACAGGTTGTCATCAGTCAACTGAATTCCCATGGTTGGTGTCTCAATCATCAGAAGAGTCAATTGGATCCAACTCAGGCTCTCCAGTACTTAGGAGCCTGGATAGACATTCCATGGAATTCGATAAGCCTGTCCAAACAGAGGAAAATCAAATTATCAACCCAAGTGAAAACTTGTCTGGGAATGGGGAAAATTCCAGCACGTCAATTCATGTCGATGTTGGGTTCGATGTCAGCCTCGATAGGACTGGTGCCCTGGGGCCAATGGCACACGAGAATTCCACAGATATCATTCCTCAAGCAGTGGAAAAGAAAGAGCCTAGATCAAAAAATAACAATCAAGAAAAAAGTAAAGGAGGATTTGAAATGGTGGTTAGACCCAGGAAGGCTAAGCAAAGGAACAGTGTTATTTCCACAACCATGGTTAGTCTTAACCACAGACGCATCAGGTTTGGGTTGGGGAGCAGTGCTAGGAGACCAAGTAACACAAGAAAGGTGGCATGTTCCCTCAGGAGATCAGCAATCAAATATCTTAGAAGCAAGAGCAGTTTTCCAGGCACTGCTGTCTTTTCATGAAAAGGTAGAGGGAAAAAACATAAAAATACGATCAGACAACATCACAACAGTGGCTTACATTCTGAAGCAGGGTGGCACGAGAATCATCTCTATGTTGAAAGAAGTGTCACCTCTATTCCAGTGGGCAGAACTTCATCTTGCCGACATGACAGCCATCCACATTCCAGGCCCGCAAAACAAAACAGCAGATTTCTTAAGCAGAAAAAGTCTGGATTACCACGAGTGGGAACTAAATCAGGAAATATTTCTCAAAATAGTGAAGAGATGGGGACTTCCCTCTATAGATCTAATGGCAACACGGAAGAATGCCAAGTGTCGCAAATACTTCTCCAGGAGAAGAGAAGAGGAAGCAGAGGCAACAGATGCCCTGTCACAGAGGTGGGAGTTTCCTCTAGTTTACATTTTTCCACCAATTCCCTTAATATCGAAGATCCTTCAAAAGATCATACGGGAAAAAGTGGAAGTGATTGGGGTTTTCCCCTTCTGGCCTCGCAGACCCTGGTTCACAGTCCTACAGGAACTTGCGGTGGATCATCCATGGAGACTTCCAGACCAGAACAACCTATTACACCAAGCAGGGATGTGTGATCCAGACCCTTCAGGTCTGAACCTGGCGGTTTGGAGATTGAGCGGGGAAAACTCAAGGCCTGGGGGCTATCAAATGAAGTAATTAATACTCTTCTCAACTCTAGGAAAAATTCAACAAATACCAGATATTGGAAGACTTGGGAAAAATTCCAGCTGTGGTGTAGATCCAGTAGTGGAAAGCGACAGACCAATTCTATAGCTCAGGTCTTGGGATTCCTACAGTCCGGATTTAACAAAGGACTCAGTCCTTCAACCTTAAAGGTACAGGTCTCAGCCTTGTCCTCAGTTTCAGGGATCAGATGGTCCCTCCACCCACTGGTCGAAAGATTTTTTAAAGCTACCAGAAGATTAGTCTCAGCCAAGAGATTGCATTATCCGCAGTGGGACCTACCCACAGTCTTGGGGGTCTTATCAGAGTCACCTTTTGAACCCCTAGAAGAGATATCCTTATGGAACCTAAAGCTAAAAGCTCTCTTTCTGGTAGCTATCACATCGGCTAAAAGGGTAGGAGAACTCCAATCCCTGACACATGACTCTACCAGTCCAGAGTTTTTCCAAGACAGAGTGGTCATCCGATTCTTACCAGACTTTAAACCAAAAGTTATTTGCACATTTCATGAAAATGATGAATTGAATCTTCCTTCCTTCAACAATGAAGATCCCAGGCTTGGTAATCTGGATGTGGTCAGATGTCTAAAGGAATATGTCACAAGGACAAAGCACATCAAGAAAACGTATAGATTAGTCATGATTCCAGGAGGGAAAAGGAAAGGATTAGCAGCATCTAAAAGTGCTTTATCCAGATGGATAACAGTCATAATCAAGAAAGCATACTCTCTAAGGAACGAACCAGATCCTCAAAATGTAAGGGCTCATTCTACAAGAGGCATCTCGGCTTCATGGACAGTGAAGATGGGCACACCAATGGAGGTGGTATGTAGGGCAGCTTCTTGGTCTTCCCCACACACGTTCATATCCCACTACAAAGTGGATGTGATGAATCTCAAAAGATCACAGTTTGGAAGAAATGTGCAGTTGTCCAGAAATAAAACCCTTTTTGCAAATCCTATGGGTCAGAGTGTTTTTATACTACCCTCCCAGTTCACTTGGGTACTTCCCAGGCGTAGCTGACATGGTGTGGCCAGGGAAAAGGGAAAATTACTACATACTTACCGTGATTTTCCTTTCCTGGCCACTAACCATGTCAGCAAGTTGCACACCCCATCCCTTAAGGGTTAATAGACAGCTTGATACTTGACACCATGTAATGGGCAGGGAGGCTATTTAAAGTCTAAAGGGGTGGATCCAGGGACGTAACTATAGAGGAAGCAGACCCTGCGGTTGCAGGGGGGCCCAGGAGTGTAGGGGGCCCAGTGAGACCCTAATTAATTAGCAATTTTAATATATCTTGGTAAAATAGGCCAACTTATAAATATTTTGGGGCCCTAAATTGAATTTGCTATGGGGCCCAGTAACAACTAGTTACGCCACTGGGTGGATCCTTCTGTATGGAGTGCAGGGAGGAGCTTACCCAGGCGTAGCTGACATGGTTAGTGGCCAGGAAAGGAAAATCACGGTAAGTATGAAGTAATTTTCCCTTTTATTCCATAGTGCTTCCAGACACTGCAATTTTGATCAAAATTGCAGTCGCTCGAAGCACTATGGAATAAAATTGTGATCACCCCCATTGCAGCATACTTAGGTATTGGCGTTGTTTCTTATATTGCATTAATTGCTGGCGTGTGGCGTTACCTTACACCCCATATTCTGAACTCTTATCAATTGATTCTTGTGCCACATTGGAACACATAAAAGCCAACACATGTCAAATTAGTAAAAACAGCCATAAAGCCTTATAAAAAAAAGCAAAGCCCAGAGAGACAAATATAATTCAGACAAACTTATGCATGAACATTAAAATGCTTTTAACTTTGTATACTTTGTGATGAAAATATAGGTAAAAACTTGGCAGTCAAACTATATATATATATATATATATATATATATATATATATATATATATATATATATATATATATATATATATATATATACATGCTAAAAGAATGCTGTATATGTCTTTCAGTCTATTTCTAATGTTTAGTACATAAGTTGATTATTTGCTTCAGTAGTTTCTGACGTCTTCTTGACTCAAACAGTTGCAGCTTTATTCACACTGTCACAGCTAAGGATACACCATCCCCAAAACATACTTTAGTCACATTGAACAGTCTTATTCAATTTCATGTGGTTCAGGTGCTAGAATCTGCAGCTTATATGGCCCTTCTCCAGTGCATACTCAGACTGTGTGTCTGATGTAGAAGCCAATGCAAAGGCCCTGCTGGTGGATGTGTTCCAGCAACTGTTGTCTTTTTGTGGGTGAATCCAACCACCCTCCCTGTCCCTCAAAGCGAAGAGTTTGGCACTCATAGGTGCCTTTCTGAAGGATCTACAAATCTGTGAATATTCTTCTGTCCAAGTTAAACCCAAGGCCCAAATTTATTATCTGAATTATTGTCACTTTTTCCAACTTTCTTTTAAATCAGGAACTGTGTTTGCAGTTTCCATTTTTCATAACCACTTTCCTTGATCATTTTCACCATGATTATGAACATAACATATGAATGAGCCACATGTTTGGTCATTGTTCGATTATACTACACATATTCACAGCATCTCTTTTTCTTATACACTATACATTATCCTGATATTCTTCTAACTATTACTGAATGGCTGATCCAGCAGCTTTTAAATATCTGTGAATTATTTAAGCTAATAGGTGCCTTTGGCAAATCATGGACCTTAAAGGAAGAGTAACATCAAAAATTTTTTTAACGTAATACAAATATAATGCAGTGTTGCCTTGCACTGGTAAAACTGCTGTGTTTGCTTCAGAAACACTACTATTGTTTATATAAATAAACTGCTGTGTAGCCATGGGGGCAGCTATTCAAAGAAGAAAAGGCTCAGGTTACATAGCAGATAAGCTCTATAGAACCTAATGGTGATATTTTTTATCCACAGCAAACAAGAAACGGATCCGCACACACGCTATGATCAGCAGTTGGGGGGACACCCCTCTTTATTATATCACCTCGTGATCACGAGGTGATATAATAAAGAGGGGTGTCCCCCCAACTGCTGATCATAGCGTGTGTGCGGATCCGTTTCTTGTTTGCTGTTGCTAAGGGACCTGGCCGGGGTCAACGGAGAAACCAGCACCACCAACGCAGTGAGAGGAAAGGCGAGTGTGCGGTAGGAACATATATTACAGATATTTTTTATCCACCATTCATCCTGTGCCATATAGCCTTTTTTAAATTTCCTACTACTGAATCAAATAATCTACTTATCTACTAAACATTAGAAATAGACTGAAAGACATATACAGCATTCTTTTAGCATATATATATATATTTTGACCCATAGCTATTCAGCAGCTTGTTTATATGAACTATAGTAGAGTTTCTGAAGCAAACAGATCAGTTTTACCAGTGCAGGGCAACACTACATAATATTTTCATTACTTTAAAACACTTACATTTTTTGGTGTAATATTTGTATTACTTAAGAACACATTTAAGTTTCTAAAAATGTTCCCATTGGTTTTCATGTTATCTTTACTTTTTGTTTTTAAATTCTATTCCATGCTATTGTGAATGCAGATTATAATTTAAAGTGTTCTCAATTGTTGTCCGTCACTGACCCAAGACACCAACAAAACTGCAATTTTATTGTTACGTTTTATAGTTGATCTATTGCTATGGTTATCTGGACTGAATTAAATTTAACACTACTGAACAATATTAATATTGAAAATCATTAAAAAAATAAAAACTGAATACTGATTATTATTGGTCTTATAATAACACTCCAGAAATGAAAAAAGGAACAGGCAGCGTTTCTTCTGTACCTGAGGAAATTTACAAATAGAAAAAATGTCTATAACTCTGTGAATAGAGATAGACAATTCAAAGCTAAGTATTCACTTTTAAAATACTGTATATTATTGAGGTTGATTGCCAAAAACAATGCTTGAAAAAGTGACATACCTATGCAGTTAGCAATGAGTATATAGAATTTCATAAGTACTGATCTCTGTCTGAATCAGTTTTGGATGAAATCCAAAAATACTGAAAAAAAGATATTAGGAACTCAGAACTTTATATTAGAAATACAGAAAAATACAAAATAAAGTATATAGGGACATATTTAATGAAAATAATGATTACCCAAGATAGGTGTACCTGGTAAATGATAGGAAATTAGCATGACCTTGTACATTACCCAAAACTATTGTATTAGGCAGAAAAGAGGCTTCTTTAATAATCTACCAATAAATGCCAAACGGGTAAGACATATCAAGATTATGTGCTGTATTTCTGCCAAAGGTCCCCTAACTGTTGGTGAAGAAAGTGCTGCTAATTATGAGCACAGTAATATTAAGGATAGACCAGCTATTTTCCCAAAGAGTCAAAATACATAAATTAAGTTTGGGCAAGCTTGACTGATTTCAATGTTATGGGGTCTCAGTTTAATTTAGCAACATAGTCTAAAAACTATTTGTAAGATGTAGTGATGGACGAATTTGTCCAATTTCGATTCACTAAAAAATTTGCGAAATGGTGAAGAATTAGCAAAATGCATTGTCAATGGGCATCAAAATAATTTTGAAGCGAGGGTCAATTTTTATACGTGCAACTATTTTGTCCAAATGCATTAAAGTTAATGGGCGTCCGAATAATTTTGACGCGCGACAATTTTGACGCGCAACAATTTAGACGCGCGGCAATTTTGACGCTAGAAAATGTTTTTTTGACGTGCCAGATTTTTCGGCTGCGAATTTCTGCAGCTTTGCGAAAACATTACCTGCCGAAACGCGGAAATTTGCTGCTAATCCATGCCTGTTAAATTTATTCGCCCATCACTAATAAGATGGTTTGCTGTATATTCCTTTTATTAAGTATTTTAGAAATGAGGGTGGGGGATAGTTTGGTAACCACTGTATATATCTGACCCAACTTGGCACTTGCCAAATAGAACAGTTTTTAGCTTTTATTCCGCATTCAAAAGTCTTTTGTTTCTACTGGGGCAGTCACAGCTCAAATCTCATCCTTGCTTGGCTAAACGAGCTCTAGTATCTTTAGTAAAAAAATGTTTTAGATATATTAATTGTTGGTTATTGATCTTGATCTGTGCCTGTCTCTTATAAAGAAACCTGAATCATATAAAGATACCATGAACATTTTGTCACCTGTGCTTAATCGCCTCAGTAGAGGCTCCTCTAAAATGTCAGCTATTGCTTTTTTCATTAGTGTCAGTGTGAATAACCCCAAATAGATCATTTCAATCGTGTAACCACCAGAAAATGCACGAGAAGTCAATTGATGACAGTCACACGATTGCAAGGTCAGTGCTTTTGAAAGTTTTGTCGCCCATGCTGGAGGAGATTAAGCATGGGTGACAAAACATACAACGTACCATTACTATAATGACTTTTTTTATAGGCTTCACAAAAGCAAACTAGAAGCTACAGAATCTTGGTTCAGTTTGGTATTGAATATTGATTGTGTTTAGCTAATTTGGCCTCTGTGTCATGGCCCTTACAGAAATAAAGAGTTAGCCATACATTCAATACCAAGACCTCATTTTAAAAAATTACCTGTTTACTTTAGATGATATCCCCGAGATCTATTAGTGTAATCACTGCAATTGGATTTTCAGCCCTGCACAGACCTGCTATATATCAGCCCGTCTTTTGTGATGTGTTTGGTTGTCCTTTTTCTCAAAGGTCTTATAATATGTGCCAAGCATCTTTTTCATTTAGGAAGTACCTTCTTTCCAGACTTATATATATATATATAAAGTGTGTGTGTGTGATGGCAGGATTATAAAAGCAAAACAGAGCAAAGCTTGACACAGATCCCAGTGCAAAGCAATAAAATATCACTGACCATTACTTGGCTTCTTTCCCACCACAACAATACAACAACGATCTAGTGGAAAACACTATATCACATGTGCTTTAACTACACCCTTCACAAAGAAATGTTCCCTTACTGCAGATAAAATCGATCCCTCATTTTTTATATCAATAAAAATGTCTTCACTTTTGAAATAAAATTATGACCCAGGGCATACCATATATTTTCAGCCAGACATGACAAAAATAAGACATTTATTTTGTCAACTGTGGAAATATTTAGGGATATAAATTACAGCGTCACTTAATTTTTTGATGTATTCATTTAAGAAAAAACGAGAGCAACAGAAGTCCTGCATTTAGTTAATGGAGTGCTACTTTAGACAAGGATTATTAAAAATGCATAGGATTAATAATTGTTAGCAAGGGTTACAAATCTCCAGTTAGCTCATATTGCCCTGAGAGCAAGTTAGCTTTTTATAATACCATTTTTATGTTGGCCTACTGTGTCCCTCAAGGCTCGGTATTGGGTCCTCGGTATTCGGTCCACTTTATTTAACTTGTTTACTAATGACTTAGGGGAGGGTGTTTTAAGTAATGTATCAGTGTTTGCAGATGACACAAAACTATCCAGCCCAATTAATTCCATCCAGGATGTGGCATCCTTGCAACATGATCTTGACAAACTGGCAATCTGGGCAGCTAAGTGGCAAATGAGATTCAATGTTGATAAATGTAAAGTCACGCACCTGGGATGTAAGAATATCCAAGCCACTTATACCCTTAATGGGACTGCACTAGGCAAATCCATAATGGGAAAGGGATTGGAGTCCTTGTAGATGATAAACTTGGCTGTAGCAAGCAATGCCAGTCAGCAGCATCAAGGGCAAATAAGGTCTTGAGCTGTATTAAAAGGGGCATAGAGTCACGGGAGGAGGGGGTCATTCTTCCACTGTATAGAGCACTTGTAAGGCCCCATCTAGAATATGCCGTACAGTTTTGATCTCCATCACTCAAACAGGACATTATTGAATTAGAGAGGGTACAGAGAAGGGCAACTAAGCTGGTAAAAGGTATTGAAAATCTCTGCTATGAGGAAAGACTGGCCAAATTGGGGATGTTCATGCTGGAGAAGAGGCGCTTAAGGGGTGATATGATAACTATGTATAAATATATAAGGGGATCGTATAATAATCTCTCCAATGCTTTATTTACCAGTAGGTCTTTCCATCTGACACGAGGTCACCCATTCCGATTAGAAGAAAGGTGGTTCCGCCTAAATATTCGGAAGGGTTTTTTTACAGTGAGAGCTGTGAAGATGTGGAATTATCTGATACATTAGATAGCTTTAAAAACGGGTTGCGTGGCTTTTTAGCAAGTGAGGGAATACAGGGTTATGGAAGATAGCTCATAGTACAAGTTGATCCAGGGACTAGTCAGATTGCCATTTTGGAGTCAGGAAGGAGTTTTTCCCCCTCTGAGGCAAATTGGAGAGGCTTCAGATGGGTTTTTTTGCCTTCCTCTGGATCAACTAGCAGTTAGGCAGATAAAAAAAACAAAAAACTAAAAGGTTGAACTTGATGGACTGTGTCTTTTTTCAACCTCACTTACTGTGTTACTATGTTACTATGACTTTTCATTCAGTCCAATTATATCTTGATGCATGCGACTCCATCCAACTTGTCACGTGCGTTTTGTCGCCGGGCGTCGATCCGACAAAAAACACTCGTGCAGTTCTACCCTTAGTCTACTATAAAATCGTGTAAACATTAAAGGGTTTGTTCACCTTCCAACACTTTTTTCAGTTCAATTGGTTTCAGTTAGTTCACCAGAAATAAAGACTTTTTCCATTTAATTTCTATTTTCTATATGTGACTGTTTTTCTAATACAGCTCTGGGAGGGCGGTTGATGACCCTGTACACTGTTCTAAACTGATACATTTAGTTGATATCTTTGTCCCTGCTGAGCAGAATCCCTGGGTTTTATTAAAGGTGTAAGACGCGCCAGGAGATCACGGCAATCTCTTTGCTCCTGGCGTCTCTTCTTCTACCTCCCTGCACAGGCGCGCACTTCCGGGTTCTCGGCTGCTGTGACGTTCTGCATATTGACGCCTGCGTCTTGTCGCCTGCGTTGTGATGCCCAGCGTCATGACGTCATTGGCTGGCGCCGAAAAAGGCCAGTCTCCATTTTGGAAGTCGCCCAAGCTGGTTTCAGTTATCTGTTCCTGCCTAAGTGTCTGATTGTATTTGATATTCCTGGTTTTGACTTCTGCCCGATCCTTGACTACGACTTCTGCCGCCTGCCTTGAACCCTTCATCTGACTTCGACTACGTCTTCTTCTTTTCCCCTGCTGGTACCTCGCAAACGGACTTGTTACGCACTTCTTCTTGGCTTCCGCAGCAGAAAGCCCGGGGCCCCAAAAGGCGTCGGTGAATACCGGAATGCACAGGATTCTCCCGTGCGTTCCCAGGTACAGTCACCTATCAAGGTTCCAGACAACGTGGTCATTACAAAAGGCAGCTGTTAGAATTGATACAATAGTTGCTAATACTCCAGAGATGCTGCAAGATTGTTGCAAGATTGTAACAGTTTAAAGTGCGCCAGAATTACTGAGCTGCCAGACTGAAACACTAGGGACATTAAACTTTAAACTTAGATTTTGGAAAAACAGTTAAAAATAAGGAAAGTAATTAAAAAAAGTTTTAATTTCTTGTGAACAATCTGAAAAAAGTGTTTGGAAGGTGAACAACCCCTTTAAGTAAACCCAATAGGCTGGTTTTGTTTCTTATAAGGATGAATTATATCTTAGATGGGATGAAGTACAAGATACTGTTTTGTTATCACAGAGAAAAAGGAAATATTTTTTTAAAATTTTGATTATTTGTATAAAATTGAGTCTATGGGAGATGGCCTTTCTGTAAATCAGAGCTTTCTGGATTATGGGTTTCTGGATAATGGATCCCATACCCATACTGACTCTGCTGAAGGGAAGCAGCAAATATTGGTGGTTTGCAACTGCAACAGAGTGAGTACAAACTGATTGAAAAGAAAAGGCTGTTTTAATCTCTGTGTTTCCCTGCAGTGGAATGCATGAAATATCCACTGCGTGAGACGCAGGACAACCACCTGTGTGTAAGAACCCTAAATGCATTTACAGGTATAAGGGAGCAGGAGTTAAGTACTTAGCTCCAAAGTTCCTTGCAACACCTGGGGCTCCTTTTTTGATCGTCATGAATGCTGCACAATTCACAGATGAGCAATGTTGTGCAAAGAGTAACTTCAATGCACTAGAACACTCAAATAAGGGTACCTACCATTGCCGGTTACCAATATTGTGCTCCTATGCCAATGAAGAAATGGGACTTTGAAACACAAGAAGACAGGTACAGAACACATTCTAAAAGCTTACTCTGTATATTCCATACCAATACCATTAGATTGTATGTGCATTAAAAAAACCAAAATGTATATACTGTATATGAATTTTCATTTATTGCCTGTTTTTAGTATTTATACCCATGTTCCAAGTATTGGCAGCTACTTCACAGTATTTCAGGGGAGAAATGGAATGTGATTTTTATTTTTTATGCTTCCATGCGATGTGACACTAATTGTTAGTAGCAGAATTCTGTGCATTTACTCTTCATTTCACATTTTTGGGAACTGTCAACTCCAGTGTTGACTTTCACATGAAAAGCAATGAATATCTGAAAGCAAAGTGCTTCTGAGAGAGGCTGTGTAAATGGACAACATTAGAAGGAAAACTAAGGAAGCACCATTATGTGTAACAAAAAAAAACTTCTTGTGCAGGGGTTGTAAAACATATTGTACTGCCAATGTACGTTTCTCAGAAATTCTGTTATTCTGTGCCAGTAAAATGCACAGTAAAGGAGTTTGTCACACAGCTCCTTCCATTTACATTTAATGAGTGTAAGAAAGTGACAGAGAGAAGTATCTAGTTGTGTATGTCTATAGCAGTCATCCCCAACCAGTAGCTCCTGAGCAACTTATTTAGAATTAGAGCCCTTATTTAGAATCCCTGGGACCTTCTTGCATGCTTATGATGCTCTCCAACTATTTTTTACAATTGAATGTAGCTCACAGGTAAAAAGGGTTGGTTAGCCCTGGTCTATATCAACTGGACTTGCTGAGTACTCTTAAAAACAGTACTTCACTTATCTGAGTGGTTTGGATAGGTGTTTTCAAGATTAGTCAGCAAGTCTAGTTGCTTTAGATTTCATTGATCAAGCACATTAGCAGATCAGATGAAAATGAACTGCAAGGAATGGCTGGAGGCACAGCTGCGGCTTGTAAGTTGGACATCCTTGATCCATAGTATGCAGAAAATGTTTATTGTCCAATATACAATAAGAATATTACAAAGTTCTTACAAAGTTTATCTAGCAATGGTTCAGGCCCACTAATGTGAAGGAGACATGAGATGAAGTCTAGTTTGTAACTTGCAGGGTCCCAATAGTGTGTAGCACCTACTCACACTACTGACTTGCACCTAGTGAATCGTATTCTAACATCATTATTGACGTTGCGTTTAAGGGTGATTGCACAGGGAGAAAATAGTCGACTGCAATAAATCTGCTATATCGCAGGCAACAAATCTCCCGAAAATGACTTGCACTATGTACCAATGCTATTTGCTAGTCTAGAAAAAACTTCCAATTTTATTGGCTTCAAGATGCTAGCAGTACAAGTCCTGCAACAGATGCCGTGCCATGCTTTACACATGAAGTGAAGTTTGTCTGTAAGTAAGATTTAATTGCAGCACTGCAAAGATCAATACACAATATTCATACAAACAATAAACTTACAGTAAACAGTGAAGGCTGGCCTTACTCCTACTGTAGCAGGTTGTGGGCTATGTATTCCCTTCATAAATGTCCTGGGAGGGGGAAGGATGCTGAGCTGCAGGAGTCCCAGAAAGTAACTGAATTGTAGGAAACACAGGATAGAGTCCTGAGCGGGTCCATTTTTTGGTACCCGTACCCGACCTGTACCCGAAACCTGCAATCCGCAACACGGACCCGCAACCCGCATTCTTACCTGCTTGGAACTGCTACCTGGCCCCCAAGTAACTTATCTGCAACCCAGACCCGCGACCCACTGACCATCAAGAATCAGGAAGTGCTGTCACTGTAAACCAGAAGTGACATCATCGGAAGTAGACGTGATCAGAAGAAAAGGAGGAAGTGCTGTAATTGTAAACCGGAAGTGACGTCATCGGAAGTAAATGTGAACACGGGGCTGGGTTATTAGGGCCCTTATACATTTTGTTCACAGTGTCATGTTATTCTGCCAGTATGTTGCTTTACACTCCCCATGTCAATATAGCATGGGCTCAGATAGCATGCACCAGCAGGATGTTGGAAACATAGAACAGGATATCAAATTAATGGTTATTTCTGGGGTTTGCTATATAACTGAAGGGGACTATAACTTCATTTCCAAAGTCTCACCTTTTTAACTGATGAAATGCATCATGTTGTTTCTTTTTTGTTGTTCGAAGCAGATATAAAGGTAATCTAAATAAAAAAACAGTGAAAGCATTCAGTTAAGATACGTTCTCTGTTTTCCTCATGCCTCTTAAAGCTCAAATAACATTATTCTTCTGTGCATTTATTGCAGAAGCCGACTGAAAATATCAGTTTTACTAGGAAAGAGTCTTCTTTCTATAGACATGGCTTTGAAGAGGATTTGGTTGTTTTAGTCATTCTGGGCTGCAGGCACAATCCTTCAGTAGGCTGGATTACTATTTATTTGTATTCCAGCTAAGGAAGGATCATTCTGGCCCAGTCCAGCATGTCTAATCTGCACTGCTCCTGCTGCACTCTCTACTACAGGAATGGCTGGGCGTTATCCTATAGAAAATTGTTTGTGTGCCCACTTACCCTATAACAATGGCATGTTCCTATCAAAGAATCAGTATTGCTACAACAGTGCACATGTACATTTGGCATGTGACCCTAAAATGTTATTTGAATAAAGTTTCTATTGCTTTTTACAAGCTTTGTATGCACACTCAGACATGCAGATAGACACACAGAAACACTTTAATTGTTTACACATTTACTGCAAGTGATAGCATGGGTAAGAACGATTAGAAAGTAATACAAGAAGGGACTCTGAGCTGTCTCCCATAGTTGCACAGGCATTTATACAGAAGCACATGCATTTTATATCTCGATAATTAGAAAATTGCCAGAAAATGTAGCATTCATATCTTGCTGTGATTTTCTTACATCTAATATATTTGTGTCTGTTCCTTGTATATTAATGTTCTTTTCTGCAAAGGTTTTTCCTCACAGGTGGTGTCTGGGTCTTCTTGGCCCTCAAGGCTGTGTTTGATTAACCTGTGTGCTCTGGGTAGATGTCAATCTGTTCCTTATGAGCTTGTTGGGGAGGTTGGGAGGTTATTTCTAGGCAATCATTGAAGGTTCTGGGAATGAATTTTTACAGCCTTTCATCTTCAGAGAGCAGTGACAAGACACATCTTTGATGATACCTTTTGGCTTTGGAAGACTTGGGTACTAATTGAACCACAATAATTTTGTCCATTCTTATTTTTAATTCTAAATTTCAGTAGTGATTTCAGCTTACATGGCAGATTACATGTCATCAACCCCTGGTTCTCTTGTAGATTTATATAGTAGCTAATTATTATCATTGCTTGTTTATTATCTTGCTTTGATAACCATACACATTAATGTGCAAAAAAAACTGAATAAGTATTATATGCCACCACTGGAAATATTATAAAGGAGAACTGTCATCTGTATAAAGATGCATCCAGACTGTAGTGGATGCTTAATAATACATTTTAAGAAATAGCTCATATTATTATTTTTCTTATAATTTTGAGATACAAATTAATCATTTTTGTGCTTCTACAACCCAACATCTTTTTCCTCCTGCAAACAACAAAACCATACTATTTGTCATAAGCTCTTGCAAATCACTGATTCATGCTGGAACAAGGTATAATCTGTGTTGATTGCAGCAGGGAAAAAAATGCAGTATTAACGAATAGAACACAAACTAGAGATTACTGGCATTAATGACAGATTCCCTTTAAGGAATTTTTATAAATGTGTACATGAATTTGGTTTCCGAGTTGTAAAAAAAAAATGTATTAGCGGAGCATTACTCCGAATTATATTAATATTTGGTGCAGGAAAGAGCAAAAAGTTTTCCTACACAAATAACAAAGCCTAATTATATAGTGCCCGCTATAAATAGCAGCTACATGTTTATTTTGCTGTGTAAAACTAAATTTGCTGAAAAAAACTGTGTAAATGGTATACAAACATGGGGCAAAATCACTAAAGGGCGAATTGTCATCAGTGAACACTTCGCCACACTTTGCGCCACTTCAACAGGCAAAAATTAGTTACCACTATGCTAATTCACTAAAATGCGAAGTTGCGTCCTGGGCGCCGAACTCTGGCGACTCTTTGCTAGCGCTACTTCAACAGTGCGAGCGTTTCAGTGAAATGACGCTAACGATCACTTCATGATCAATTCGTCAGCACGAGCATTTTAATAGCGAACTTTCGGTAGTGTTCATTTTTGCCTAGTGAACGTTCGTAAGTCCTCTTACACTTACGTCAATTTGAATAGGGCAGGTACATATATGTCGTATGGACGTCTTTATTAGAGGTGATGCTTGAAGTAACCCTTTTTATTACAAATGTCCAAGGAACCTGAATAAAGACAAAAGAGATCCTCTAATGCCCTACACATGAGCCCACCCTAAAACGAATGTTCCATGCCCCCCAAATGTCTGGGGAAATATGTTAGCACAAAATAGTCTAATAGTTAGGACTTTTGCAGGCAATCCTGCTTAAAGTTGCCAGCGTTTTTACAACTTTCCAGCAGACAGGATATGATGTCCCTGATATAAGACTGAGGAAGATGTAATTTTGTTTTATCAGTTTGCCTGGTCGGAGGTGGCGAAGTAAACTCTGGCAAAAGAGCTAACGTTCAGTAAAATTCGAACAAGAATGCTAGCGACGGTCTCGTTCTCTAGCGAATTGTCCTCTAAGTCTGTTAGTGAATTGGCGATGTCCCTGCAGATTCCCTGCCCTTTAGTGGATCTGCCCCATGGTGTGTGTAATTTTACCCAATGTGAACCCAGATTTGCCGCCATATTGTACATTGTTTCCGGCAGAATTTGCTTTAAGAAAAAATGAGTAAAAATGTTATGCCGTTTTTTACACTGCGAAGCCTGGCTATGTGTGGTGTATTATCCTGCCATTTTTTTTTTATCACACAGCATAATAAATATGCTCCTAGCTATCTTCTTACTCTTAATCAATAAAAATCAATCAATAAAATCAATATTAATTTTTATTAAAATTAAATGACTTCCCAACACTTTATCAGTGTTGCTTTCTTAAACAGTTATTTGGAACATTGTGAAGCTGCATGAAGCTTTGTATATAATATAGATATAGCCTGCTTATAAATTTGTTAAGGCAATGCAGAAATGTATTCAACTGTAATTTCAGCCCTAACTGTACATTTTTAAAATAATATTTCAAAGGGCTTAAATAGTTTAGAAAAGTCTTGTAGAAAACACCATTGGTTTAGAGTACTGTCTGATTCAGTGGATGCTAGGTTTTGATTATAGCAAGCTAGCGTCTACGGGCTTTTAAGATAAGTGCACAAATAAATAAGTGCAAAAATTCGGAATCTAAAGGAGTTTTAAAAAAGACTTCCATCATTTCAGAGAAATCACATAGCTGGCTACCTGCAGCTCAGCATTGCTCTCCGGATGTTTCTGACAGAGATCAGATACTACCTACTGAGTATAATTTAACGGCATCGCATGAAGCCACAGCAACTCTATATTCAGCGAGTATTCAAAAATAAATGTTTTTATTAACTCTGTATGTGACAGCTACAGTATAAATGGGAAATGTTTGGGAAGATAATGATCTAAGATTAATGAATGAGTTATTTTGGATAGACGGGGGTTTCTGTGTTTTTCTGTTACCTTTAGATTAACAGCAAAATGCAACAGTGCCTATAGTGATATACCAGGGACACATGTGATTCTTTTACTTTGTCTCTTCATATGTCACTCTGAAATAGAAGAACAGAAGTTCTTTGAATGTTTTCCTGGGGGAATGAACAACTTGGCACTCCTTTAAATACTCAACAGCTGGATTATATATATGTGGAGTATTATAGTAACGTCCCTGTGTCATTTTACAATGGGACATTGAATCAATGTTTTTCTGTAAGGTATGATTAGCCAGAAAAAATCAGTATCATGGCGATCGATCGTTCAGTCGGTCGGACAGGTTAAAAGATTTATATCGGCTACCGATAAGATCTCTGCATATATTGCCTATCTGACAATATCAATGGGTGACTGTCACTACAATTTGTTGGACATAAGTTTCGTACGATTGCTGCTTGTGAATTAATGACCAGGACAGCATCTGACTTGTTCTTTTTCCTACTTATTGTAATCTAAATGGTTAATGGTAGATCGTCAGACTGAAATGAACGAGCTCAAGGGATAAAATCTGCACATCTATGGCCAGCTTAAGCACTGAGAGTTTTCTTGGTGATGGGATAGACCTTTCATATTCTCTCTAGATGCTCATGAATGATTTATGTTAATCTGTCAATTGTAAAAATCTTGCTGCCATAAGATGGCGCTAAAGTCTCGGCAACAGCAGGAACAGTGTGGAGGAGGAGCGGCTACACAAAGAAATAATGAAACCTGGTCAGCAGCCAAAATCTAAACGACCACTGTACCCATAAAAAATCCAGGTACAGTTACAGAACTTAATCCAATACATAAAAGAACTCATCTCTGAGTTATCTCCAATGGCTTAATGAGTAAAGCTGAGTGCCTCTTTATTCTTAGCTAGACTAACTGCTCAGACCCAGAGTAAGAGACAAGGATATTAAACTACACTTCATTTTTAAACCTGGGAGGAAAAAAAACATTCCAAACTGGTTACTTTAAAGAGAATTTCCAAGCTCTTTGGAAATGTGTCAATCACAAGACTAAAGGGGAGTTCTTGCCCATGTAAGCAACAATAGGAGCTAAAGAACATTAATAACTAAGTTGATACAATCAATCCTTTTTTTATCCTGCATTTATATAAAACTGACAATACATAAAGGTACACACACTACATTTAATCATTCACATAATTTCCCACAACAGCAAATCTTACAATCTAATTTCCTTGTCACAGACACACAAACACTTACTGTGGTCACATTAATCAAGATCCAGATAACCTACCAGTAGGCTTTTGTACTAATAGGAGAAAGAGGAGCACCCAGAGGAGCCCTGTCTTTGTGTTAGTTAATATAAATAGTTCATGTAGATAATGCCATGGTTGGGATTGAACACAAGGATCCAGGGCTCCGAGGTGGTAATGCCACTATGTTTATATTTTTTCCCATCTATTCTGCATTTCCCTTGAATGGAAACTGACGTCTCTCTTTAAATATGCACAGAGAGGTATACAGGGAAGTTTCTTTGCAGTATTATATACATATTTTTGCAATGGAATCCTTTGCATCTGTGTTAATCTATACTCGCACATCTCTTTTACCACCTCTGCTGCTTTTCAGGCTAATGCTGCCAGATGTTTTACATTTCTTTTTTTACCCTGTGTATAATGCTCTTTATTTTTACAGCAATAAAAATAATCTAACAGCACGTATAATTATACCAACAGAACACGTAACTATAACATTAGATACTGTGAAGCGCTCTGCTGCAAGGCAGCTTTGTTTATCCAGCGCTAGAACATGAGCACCACAACTCTTAACTCATTTAGGTGTGCCCCGAGCTTGCCACTGCTACTGCTTATTAATAAGCCACAGCTTTAAAATCCCCCCCCCCCAAAAAAAATAATGTAGCCCAGTCTAGAAATCCATAGAAAAATATCCAATCAGGGAATTTAGTTATTATTATGAATTATTATGGTAATTGATCCTTGGATGGTATGTGATCATATGTTCATATATTGATTAGCCTTTGTTGCTATATAGGCTTTCTGGCGGAGTTTACGTTTGAGTTCAACAGCAGTTGGTTGGCACATGTTCGAGCTTCCAGGGCCCCTTTATTCTTTCCCCCCAATGCACAACATGTTGATGAACTGCCACAATACAGTCGTATACTGTACTTATATTGATGGGTGCTGTTTAACAAGCACACCTGGGCTGCTCACATTGCTGCAGGAGACTTACTTACTACATATGTTTTTTCACCTTGGCTTTAGTAGCATAAACATATGAATGAATATAACAGTATGTGGGTAAGTCACAGTTCCAAACTACTTTGTGTGTATGCTGTAAAATTCCATTTTATCCTTTCCAGTAATTCTCCTTTAAGAGATGAACTATTCCCTATGAATATTTAATGCACTTTGCCTGCATTATCCACATGACGTGGGTTGGAGCTTCACTTAGACTAGAAGATCTGAAAGGTGCTGGCGAGAAGGAGCAACATTTGAACTAAACTGCCTTTACCTTAGGATTGCATGCCTTCAGTAGGGCTGCAAACATTTGCTCTGACAATACAAAATGACAAATAAGGTAGGAATCATTGCACAGGGGAATGAGCTGGGTAGTTTGTTCATTTCCATGACAATGCTCGGAACACAGTTGGAAGCTGCGTTTCTTTGCCTGATACACTTCTGCTCAGCAATCAGACTTCCGAGCTCAGAGCCTTAAGTGTGTGCATTTGTATTTGATTGAGAAGTTAAAATGTGATTTTGCTTTTTTCTCTTAAAATGAAGCTGATTCCCCTGTATGTGTAACCAGAGGAGAAGCACCGCAAAGGGTAAGTCAAAGCTTGCTTGAGTTGAAGGGTAGGGGAGGGGGTTTGGTGATACAGTTTGCAAAGCCAAAGAAGGACACATTAACTGCTGCCTGACTTCTGCTTTGGAAGATGCATGACACAGTAAATACTGTGACTCAAACAAAGTACACCTTTTGTTCTGCAGCACTAACTGTGTTGCCGTGGATGCTGGGAGAGTGTCTGTCCTGCTCTAGAGTGATGGATGGATTCCAGAGGATTGGGACATTGTGGTGTAAAGGTGCTGAAATCTGGTTCTCAAACAAGCTGGCAGCAAATGAAGGGTAAATGCTGAACCGATGTGAAAATACCAGTGGCATTATCCCTTTTTTGGGAATATTTTTTCTGTGGTGGTGGTATTATTGATTTATATTATTTGCTGATAAAAATCACCATTATCTGTCCCTATGGCATCAGGGCCTTCCTAATCGCCAACAGTATCATCTAAGATGACAGACAAGAAACCCACACCAAAACGCTGATAATTCTGTCTTTGTGCAGACTACTGTTGATTTAGTACCCATCTCATGTTTTATATACCTATATAAATAATTCAAACCATTTGTGTCCCACTTTCTCAGCCTAGCGCCCTTCAGTACATGGATCTGCAACCTGCAGCTTTTCAGCTTTACAATACCCAGCATCCTTAAGCGATGGGCTGTAGTTCTGCAACAGTTGTGCCATGGACCTCCTGTCTCTGTCACTCTAACACAAATCTACTCAACTACACACTGATTAGTAAACAATAGTCTTGCATGCTTCGACCCATGCTTGGAACCCCATGTTATGAGATGTTGTGTCCCTATGTCCTTGTTTTGCTTGTTTGCATATACAGTACAGACGCACAATTCCGCGTAAGCATGGATATTTTTGTCTTCCTTTTTTATTGTTTCAAACTTAGTTCTGAGTGAACCCTGCACCTTATTATACACACTTTATTTTTAATATATTTTTTACTCACTTTAATACTAAGCTCTTTATTAACTGTACCAACCTAGTTATATACGTATTTACACTCACACAAACTATTTTGTTTACAGCTACTAATTTGTATGTTACAGACTCACTTTTCTAGTGCCATAATCTCGGCTGCTTTTAAACACTTTTATCTATAAATAATATTATTTTCCCACACCCACAGTTAAAGACTTCAATTTTGTGTACTGTATTCTCATTGGTTATACACTGCCTTGTGTGGGTAAGAGGTTTGTGCAAAGCCCTTGAGTACAGGCAATTTGTTTGGAGGTGAATATTCCTTTTACTGGTTAGCTGGGGAATTAGCCAGCAGCCTGGAGTTTAACTGTGCAAGTTCACCAACCCAAGCAACTTTTATTTTTCAAAATGAAATCAAACTGTGCATATCCTTTCCTATTTTACCTTGTGCATTCCATTGTGTCTTGCATGCCAAACACTCAGCTATAAGTGCTGACACAGCCAGGGGAAATTCAATCCATTTTTACATATTAAGTAGATTCCACACTGTAAGTGGCAGTACCAGCAGCATGTTTCCTCCTTCATAACAGCTGTAGTTTATTAAGTACATGTTTCGTATTTTCCATTACCCAGATCCAGATCTACTGAATGTATGTGCCATGTGATTGATTCATTTATACTTTCTTTTCTGTTTTGTGCCTTGTACATGGATTTACTTTTGTATTAAGGCCAACATATTTAATTCACTGACCCAAACAAACAGCTACATTTAAATATGTGTTCGTCTCCATGTTAGGATTCCATTTCATTTTATAACAAAAATATTTGAATCATAATACGGAGATAACTTAGTAGATACATCATGTTTTTCATCCTTGAGGCAGGCTGAAGGGATATGAAATATTTTCTGGATAGGGAGACCTCCAGGTTATTTTACACATCTTAATTACGTTGTATGTTGGTGTAAATGATGTTCTGTAGAATTGTTCAGTTAGTGTAGAAAATATTCTGTCACTGTGGTGTGCAAGATAAACTATGGATTCTTTTTTAGACTGATTCCAATCAGCTTGGCTACTGTGTGTGATCAATAATACCATTAAGATTAGAAGGGCCACGCACACCTACATCCATCCAATTAACTTGTTCATTTTAGCAGCCTGAAACAGCATTCTAGGCCGGGGCAAACAGAAATTCTGTATTATGGTGGAGTGAGGCAAAACTAATGTTTTTGTCTTTTTTTTTTTTAATTAACTGATGAACCATGATACCCCTTCATAATATATGTGCATGTGCATAAATATAGACAAATATACACACACACGGAACAGATATGATTTAAGCCCCAACATTATAAGGATAAATCTTTTTTTTTTTTATGTGTATGTTCAAAACAATTAAATTTTTTAGAGTAAAGCCCACAGAATTCTTTACAGGGACATGGCTAGTCTTAATAAAGTTTCAGCGAGGCCAGTTATTTGCTTGCAAAATGAAACAATTATTCATGATTAAAATGTTACAGATACTATCCAAATGTATGTATTCACATACATGCATATCCATGAGGAACACACACATATATTGTATATATATCTATATATATCTATATATATCTATATATATCTATACATATCTATACATATATATATATATATATATATATCTATATATATATATATATATATCTATATATATATATATATATATATATATATATATATATATATATATATATATATATATACAGTATATATCTTGATTTACAATGCCTATTTTTATTTTAAGTAATAATACGTCTGTGCAGTCTTGAAATACTTTTTTTTTTAGACTGTTTCTCTGACTGTTGTTTGTTGCACAAAACCTTTAAACAGATAAAGTACAAAAAGTGTCATTTAATTACAAGTAAGAAACGCACTGAATATTTGTAAATAACGGCATTGTGCTGCTGTTATTATTATCTTAAAAGCACGCCACAGTGGTGGTATACCTGGGACAGTGGCTACATTATCCTGAATATAATTAATCTGTTGTTCCAGCAGCCCAAGACAGCTCAAGACAATACCCTCAATCAGTGCAGTCTGGCCTCTGCTCATTGTATGCTGTGAAATGTTTTTTATTCTATTCAAACAATTCAGCCCAGTGCAATCACAAATAATATATAAAAAAAACACCCTAGATAATGAAGCAGAAGAAGAAAAAGAAAAGAGCCTTCTTGTCCAGTCGACAACAGGCCATTATCACGTGTTGCTTTCCCAGCGTGTACTGTATGTTTAAATATATCTTTTACATTTACACATTTTATTTAAATAAACAAGTGTCTCCAAGCACCAAGATGCATCAAATATTATACATGATTTTATTCTTTACAACTGTTTTTATTTCACACTACAAATAACTGGTATAGTGGTCCGTGATATTTAGAAATTATTCTCTACAGTAGTGGCCTGCTCTTTTTTTTTCTTCTGCATTCAGAGGCCCCCCCCCAGATTGATAGATAAATATAATTTCAGTCTAACAGAAACATAGTTATTTCCCACCAGCCACACAAAGTTGCAGAGGGGGTCACGCAGAGACACAATAGCCACAATCACATTGCATTTGTTAACTTACAGCTTTGAATCGGAACAAGACTAAACATGAATTCTGATGAAACACTCAATTCATAAAGAAGAAAGTTTTCTGCTGCCATTGTGTTTTAAAGACCTAACTTTTTCCATTAACCGCTCCTTTATAGGGTTAAATAATTAGCCTGTTCTTAGTTACAGCAAGGAACATGTTATTTTGTGTCTTGATTTTTTTTCTTATTTGCTTCTTTAAATCCCCTTCTTTCATAATATGGTATGATCTGTTTAATGTGTGTAATATGCAGATTATTGTATCACTATGATGGGCCCATATATAGACATGTGTTAATTACACTTCTGTATTGGCATTTTCTGTATGTATGTCTTATCATTTATTAATAGACCAGACATACATACAGAAACAGTGTTGTAAACTTAAAACAAACCTCTAGTGCCAAATATCTGTGGTTATGTTTTTTTTTTCTTTTGCCACATTCTGCAAAAATAATATGCTGAATCTCTCAGTGACGCCAGGGCGGGCAACATCGATTCAGTGAGTGTATAAGTAGATTCCACACAGGATTTATTTTTATTCTAGATATGGCATACATTTTTGACATTATGATGTTTTTGCCTACCTTTGTAATTGCAAAAATCAAAACAGTCAATTCACTAAACTATGGCTCCTCCCTGGACTCCCTGTGGGCTGTCATAATGTATGTATATATGACTTTGTTAAGGAGCTGCAATGCTCTACAATGCATAAAAGTACAATATATACATATATATATGTATATATATATATATATATATATATATATATATATATATATATATATATATATATATATATAAATATATATATATACATAAATAAAAGTATACATGGGGAAGACAAATCACATAATAAATATATACAGAAATCATATCAAGACAAAGAGCATAAGTTGCTATGTGGTTAGAGACATAGTGGGAAGGAGGTCCCTGCCCCGTAGAGCTTACAATCTAAGGGGCCCATTCATTAAGTTCGAGTGAAGGAATAGAAGAAAAAAGACTTTGAATTTCGAAGGGTTTTTGGCTACTTCGACCATCGAATGGGCTACTTCGACCTTCGACTACGACTTTGACTTCGATTTGAACTAAAAATCGTTCGACTACTCGAAAACTCTATAGTCAAAGTACTGTCTCTAAAAGAAAAAACTTCGACCCCCTAGTTCGCCACCTAAAAGCTACCGAAGTCAATGTTAGCCTATGGGGAAGGTCCCCATAGGCTTGGCTATCTTTTTTTGGTCGAAGGATAATCCTTCGATCGATGGATTAAAATCCTTCGAATCGTTCGATTTGAAGGATTAAAATCCTTCGACTTCGATATTCGAAGTCAAAGGATTTTAATTCCCCAGTCGAATATCGAGGGTTAATTAACCCTCAATATTCGACCCTTAATACATCTGCCCCTAAGTGTGTGACTGCATAACTTCAGGGACCTACACACACAAACATTGTTTCATTTATACATTAAACTAGTTCAGCACCCAGGGATGTCAGGGGAATATCATTTTGCTTTCTAATATAACAGTAATGTATATTTTATAGCGCAACTGACTTCAATGTTGGCTTTTCCTGTTTTTGTGGCCAGATGGGCATGTCGTCCCATGAGCTCTTTTGTAGACTATAGTTTCGGAAGAAAAGAATCCTGAATTAATACTTGTTTGATAATTACACCTTGCAAAACTTTATAGACTTTTTGCAACTGAGATCCTTGAAGAGTGAACTTTCTGCAAGTTGCAACTACCAGATTTTAAAGAGACTTAGAGGCCGATTCACTAAGGGTCGAATTTCGAAGTTAAAAATACTTCGAAATTCGACCCTCGGATTGAAATCCTTCGACTTCGAATATCGAAGTCGAAGGATTTAGCGCTGATCCTGCGATCGATCGATCGAAGGATTTTCAGTTCGATCGAACGATTAAATCCTTCGAATCGAACGATTCGAAGGATTTTAATCCAACGATCGAAGGAAAATCCTTCGATCAAAAAATCACAGGCAAGCCTATGGGGACCTTCCCCATAGGCTAACATTGACTTCGGTAGCTTTTAGCTGCCGAAGTAGGGGGTCGAAGTTTTTTTTAAAGGGCAAGTACTTCGACTATCGAATGGTCGAATAGTCGAACGATTTTTCGTTCGATTCGTTCGACTTCGAACGAATTTAACCAATTCGATGGTCGAAGTACCCAAAAAATACTTCGAAATTCGAAGTATTTTTCATTCGAATCCTTCACTCGAGCTTAGTGAATCAGCCCCTTAGACTTCCCAGCTAAGTTATGTTACTTTTAACACTGCTGATCAGATAGGTCTAAGTGTGTCCAGCCTTCAACCATATAATTATGTATTTACTATAAATCCTGTGATCTAAACAAGCTAAAGTCTCCCTGAGAGAGTAGAAAGCGAAAACAATGGATGCACCAAATCGAGGATTTGGGACTTGGCCAGGATTCATCCTCTTTTCAGTAGGACTTGCCCAAATCCAAGTCCTTGGCCAAACTAAATCTGAATCCTTAAAATCAGATGACTTTTCATCACATCAAAATTGTTTTTTCCCCCCCTGCATGCTAAGTGCACAGTTCTTTGTAGTCCATCCTTGCCCTAATCTGCATATAGGGTTAGGGGTTAAGATCCAATTCAGGATTCTCTCAAATCCTTTATGAAAGATTCGGAACTCAGCCTAATCCCAAAATAGTATAGTATAAGGCTGTGGTCATAATATGTTCGAATGCTCATTCCACTTAAAGAGGTAGTTCACCTTAAAATTAACTTTTAGTACATTATAGCATGAGCAATTCTTAGAAACTTTTCAACTGGTTTTCATGTTTTATAGTTTTTGAATTTGTAACCTTTTTATTTTGACTCTTTCCAGCTTTGAAAAAACCCAGGCAGTCAACAAAAACTATTGCTCTGCGAATCTACTGTATTATGCTATTGTTATATTTTAATACTTATCTTTCTATCAGGCCTCTGCTATTAATATTCCAGTCTCCCATTCACACCACTGCTTGGTCGCTATGATAAATTGGATCCTAGCAACCAGATAGCTGCTGAACTGACAAACTGGAGATCTGCTGAAAAAAAATCAAAATATTTAAAAAAACACTCAGAATATGACTCTCTACATCATATTAAAAGTTCATTTAAAGGTGAACAGTACTTTCAAGGCCAAAAATAATAATGGAAATGTAATTCCAAAACTGGGGCTGAACTAGTCAGCTCACAATATAAAGGCTGGCAGCTGTTTTCTCCTAATATATGAACACATTAAATAATCTTACATGTAAGCAATTTGTTTTATGAGTGTTTTTCCGCTTAGTTAGGTTGGGGGCTTTTTGGAGGGATTTAACTAGAGTGATAACTTTCAAAAGTTATTGGCATAGGTACATAATCAAAAAACATTTTCATGCTTGGGTACATTCATTTGATTCTGCCATTAATTATAGAATAATAGAAAACGGCGGAGTGGATCAAACTGCATTTATGTATTGTCAGGCAATTTTGACAAGCACAAATGTGTAGAATAACACTAGTAAGTAGTAATAGAGTGATTTTCCTAACTTTACGTTCCTGCGACTCTTCCCCGAAGCTTTCCACCACCCTCCCCTCATTGTTTTTCCTTTTTAGTCTCTTCCTCCACCCTCTCCAAAATCCACAAGCATCATAGAAAATAACAATACTCCCGGATCATAGTGGCTATAGTTCATGACTGTAGATCATAATCTTCCCTTATTAGGTGTGACGTTAGCACTACCATTACTTGTCAGTTAATATTCTATGTTATACAGTACATCAGCTGAAGTACAGACATCTTAGATTTTGTGTATATGCTGCACTATGTTGAAAACAGAATCACCATACATAAGTTAATTTCATTCAAACCTTAAAATTATGCAAAACTATTTTTTCCATGGATCAAAATTATGGTACCTGTTTAAAGGGCTAATATTGAGAAATAATAAAAGTCGGCGTGTGCTGATTCCCCCGGGAGATCCCCTGACTTGGATGTATTCTGTTCTCCAGCTAGCTTGGTTATATCACCTTGACCTTCAGGAAGAACCATTGCATTGGTTATTTAAGCAGTTCTTTGTTTTTCTGATATCTCTATGCTGTCGTAATGGTAACGCCCTTTTATTGCCATAAGTTTTTATGTCATAGAAGTTTATAAAAACTCTTGTATTACACTGTTTGGGGTTCTGGCTCTTTCAGAATCCACAGAGCGTGTGTGTCAAATAAACTTTAATCTTTTTACCTCCAGTGGCCTCTGGTTCTTGCAGTTCCACTACAATATAATTTATATACATGAATATAATGAATTTTTACCTAAACATCTATACATTATGAATAGATTTAACTTATTATAGGGTTTCCTGCACAGGCAGTATTATTTGCAACTGTTGTGTAACAGCTGCCATACTGCTTCTTATAATAATATTAAATGATAAAAACAGTGCCCTCAATTCCCAGTTGCCAAACTAAGAATAAAATGTAAATAAGATGATTGCTTAGATTAGCAGTGCAATAATATTTGATCTAAGAGTCTTAGAGATGGGGCAAAATCATTCAATTAAATAAATGTACAAATTCTATGGTAGATTGTTACAGTGCCACTTTTATGGAGGTACAGCAATTGTTTTGTTTAATTAAGGAACATAAAGTTTTGGTTTGTTGTCAATTCCTAGTAAATTTCCAGTCTAGTGGTTCTTGGTCATCATTCTCCTGGCGTTGTTTCCCACTTTAAGTACTAACAGGCTATAGGGTCAATCGCTATTAAAAACGAAAACAAAAGAAAGCAAAAATAATGAAAGGAAATATCAGTGAGCTGCATTAGTCCCCTGGGCCAACAGTTGGCTAGCACAGCTCTGTATACTACAAGGCTGGTGACGGTCACTGGACCATCAAGGACCCTACTGGAAGCTTTAAGCATACTGTTACGCTTGTGGAATACATAATTATCCACCACTGCTTCGGCCAAATATTGAATGGCAGAACCACCATCAACAAGGCAATGAATAAATATGCAGCTGTGTTGATTAATAAATCTCATCAGGTACTAATTTCTCTGCACCATAGAAAGCAAAAGGGATTAGTCAGATTTCTCTATATGTATAGAGATCAGGACAAATTAAATAGAATAAACATGCATTAGAAAATAAACTACAAAGCATGGCCGTTTATAATACAATTAGATACTTAAATTTTCTTTGGCTGATAACCTACTGCTTACTGGACATGTGACTTTTATAAGCCAAAAACTACACTTTGAAAAATGTTAGCCTTTCTTAATTAAAAATAGAAATACAGGCAAACTTTTACCAAACCCCACAGAAATGTTTTTAGCTCAATGGATAGTAATTAAAACAAGTGTTTAGATAGAACTATTTAAATATTTTATTATGCCTAAGATTTGGTTTGTATTTTTGTGTAGATATTGTTTTAATCCAATTGAGTCAATATTTTAACTGTAATAAATATGATTCTGCCTTCATTAAGTACAAAACATTTGTAATATTTATTAATGCCCAAGCTTTTCAGGCATAAGTATTTTCCTGCAAAACGACAGCATTCTGCGACATTTTTGGAAAATATTTATATATCACTTCGTGGTTGTAAAGGTTTCTTGGCAAGAAAAAAAGTAAATTTTATTTTACATATTATAAAGAATATCATATTTCAGCCAAAGCCTGTGAGCTTGTTGCAACAAATACATTCATTTCTGTGTATGAATAGCTAAATGTTGTCTGATACAGTGAAATAGAATATTTTTTTAAAATGATTTCTGTGTATGTCGTACATGATTTCAGTGCAGCAGAAAGAAAGCCAAAGAAAGTGCAAAACAGAAAAGGAAGTTGAACAGTAGAGAAGTTAGGTGGAGCGTTTAATTATATTCACTAAGGAGTCTGTTCACTTCTAACCCCAATTAAAATGTGGTCAGCTCCCTGCTGAGATTATGAACCAAGTTAGGCTTGGAAGATATAGCAATACTCCATTCTGCTGGCTGTGAGCTGCTTAAAGTTGAAGTTACCTTTCCTGAAATAGGATTTTTGAACAGAGTTTTATTAAATTGCAAATGCAAAACCATCAGTTGGGTAATGAGACAGTCTTCTTTCAGCTTATTGCCAGTTAATTGTAAGCAGCAGTAACAGCAAAGTTAGAAATTTATTATGATTATTATGGCTGATCGAGGGACGTTCCGTTTTTTTTTTTATTGAAGGGGATGTTTATATTGGATGAAAATTAAAAAATGTAATTTCAATAAGAGCTTTCTCTTCAAAAGAATTTTTCTATGCCTTTGCCAAAACAACACACAGAGAAAGATGATGAAAAGATAAATTTATATTCGGTTATTTTTTTTATGGTTATTTAGGGGTGTTATTTAAGGTGTTTTTCTTCCTGAGTTTGTATCGTTTATATGTTCCCTACGGATCTGAGGGCATACTTATATGAATGAGGAGGAAGCTGCCACAAATTTCTTTAGTACAATTACATTTGCTGCCTATACATATTTATTAAATGGCAAATAATACTTCTTCTTGGCTATTTTCCTTTAAATAAAATCCTTTTCATGGTTGCCAAAACAAATCCTGAGAAAATTCATGACAACAGAAGGACTTTTACAAATCAAATAATTTTGTCTTTAAAATAAACAAAAATACATTGCTAACAGTAAACTGCTGAATTCAATTCTATGGGAGGCTTATATACTTTAGGTTTCCTAATGCACATCCTCCCTCCAGACTAATAGAACACTGTCATCAAAATTACATTTCATTTTTTCTCTGAAAAATAAGGTTCAGTGTTTGGTTATGTAAAAATAATTGGTTAATTTTTTTTTTAAAGTTTCCTTCGTACATGCATAGGGAACTGTAATGCCATGGTATCTTCATAGTCACATGGTTAAGACATTCTCACCCAAAGCAATAGCTGTGTCCTGCTTCATGGCTGGAATTATACACATCTATGTAGCAGAGTATTGAGACCCAGTGGTCAGAGAGGCAATCTTTACATCACTACAAGATTATGAGCCATTAGCAGAATGAATTTGCTCAGTGTTCAAGATAATACTTCTTAGCAAGCCAACACTAATGAAAAGTCCATATAAAAAAAAGTATGTTTCTTAGTATATTCCCTCAAAATTCTGTAATCCCTATGCTCACCGCACAGAAATACTTCCACCTGTATATAGAGAAAATGTCACAGGGTGTTTTTCAGATCTTTATTTAACAGATCTCTACTACAGTGTAACAAAAAGAAACAACTCCAGTAACTGCACTGGCTATGAGTCCCTTTTCCATGCTATATTCTACATTTTAGCGGGTTAAAACTCCTGGCTTTATTTATTAGTTAGTAAATATTTAGGTCTTGCTGATACTAGACATGCACTATGGATTTCTGTAAAACCGTCTCCTGTTAATAAAAACTCTCCTAACTTTAAAGCCATCTAAGCTATTTTGGCATTGCCTTCTTTAGCCCATATGCGAATTTCACTCTAACCAGCACAATCAGACCCACCCCTGAGTCTTCTTATCACAAATGCAGGCAAACAGAAGCAGCCCCCTGTGAAATTGTTAAATAGTCACATGGCTTTTTCCATAAAAAGAAATGGCAGTTTTAATTCTCCTGTCTATGTGTGACTTTGCCATGTAATGTTCTACGGTGCAGCCTGCAAACCCCTTAATCTATTCCCCAGATTATCAGTGTGTGGATTTGCTGAGAAAACACATAAGGCACATTGATGTGAAGCCTGAAGTAGTTGCCTTGCAAAGCACAAAATATCCATTTGATAACTATGCCCTTTGGAATCAGTTGACATCTTTGAAAATGTTGCTAAAACATTGGTTTATCATTTATTCATTTGTAGTTACAATAACATCTAGAACAACAAATATATTTTTATACCAATTTTGTACCATAATTGTCCTTTAAGCTGTGTTCAAGGTGTATGTAATAAAGCAACTACACATTCTCCTCCAGTCTCACTTTTAGAGTTGACCCCTCCCCTGCCATTGCCCCAGGCACATCCAGGGGCCAGCCAGACAATTAAGAACAGCGCCCTATACAGATGTCATGCTCTTTTGTCTCTAGATGCAGGCTGAGGTTGAGGGCTTAAATGCTATTTTTCCTTTGTATTATTACTGGCATTGCAATAATATAAAAGGCACTTTTACACCATTGATTTCACTACAGAGAAAAGAAAAATAACTTGTATAACTCTTTATCTGCTGATAGGCACATCCGTTCTGTGTCTCTACAGGGAATGTTAAAATAATTTGTACACAATACATCTTATTTTATATGACAGAGAGCTATATTGAAAAACAAAGAAAAAACACTAAACAACCAAACAAAATCAGACAAAATGGTCAATGGGTTTTGGCAGTACTTTGCATCATTAAACTAACAAATTCTTTATATCACACTAAGTGGCCTGTTTAAGGGGTTGTTCACCTTTAAATTAACTTTTAGTATGATGTAGAGAGTGATATTCTGAGATGATTTGCAATTGATTTTAATTTTTTATTATCTTCGGTTTTTGAGTTATTTAGCTTTTTATTCAGCAGCCCTGAATAAGAGAGGGTCTAAATAGAAATATGAGTAATAAACGCTTTACAGAGTCTTTTGGGGGAATGTAAGAAAAGTCGCAAAGAGCAAAACAATTAGCACGAATAAGAATAAAAAGTCTCATTTCACAATGTAATACTCTTCCTTAAACTGTTATTACATTGTGAATTTTGCCCACTTTTAAGAAGTGCTTGAAGGTGTCGTAATCTTTAGGAGCAAACATAACAACATTTTCAAGAAGTTTTCTTACATTCACTGCGCACTGGCGATAACTATAAAATTTGCAAACCTTCTTCCACTGTCGAAAGTAGTCGCTAGACAGTTTCCGGGCGTGCAAAAGCTATATTAAATTGGCACAAAGGCAAATTTGTTCGCACAGAGGCATAACTTTTCGCATTGCGAATATTTTTTCCATTACCGACTTTTATTACATTCCCCCATTTGTTTTTTAGATGGGATCAGTGGCCCCCATTTGAAAGCCAGAAAGAGCCAGAAGAAAGATGCAAATAGTTCAAAAACTATAAAGAATAAATAAAGTCCAGTTGAAAAGTTGCTTATAATTGCCCATTCTACAACATACTGAACGTTAACTTAAAGATGAACCACCACTTTAAGTAATAAATGAAACATATCATGACTTGGTTTATAAGACATTTGGGCTCACTGCAGTAAGATTGGCCTAGTCTGTCTAAAGCCATATTATAGTATTTGTGTTTGTTTCAGCACAAAGAAAATATTTTCAGATGGAGGGCACTCTAATATAAAGTATATGCAATATTATTAACTTATGGGTGCAAATAAAGCCAAAAGAAGCCCCCATATAAGGCCAAACACAGAATAATGTTAGCGAAAAAAGGGCCTGCACTCCAAATAAATAGATAGACCAAGTGGTATTTGAATAGTCATATATTTATATATTTAAAAAGAATTACATGCATAATACAGGGCAAAAAACATGCCAGAAGATATCACAGAAAATCAATTATACATAGCACTTAAAATATGGTCAAACAGCAATATGAAAAAGAAAGCGGATACACCTGCCCTGAGAGGAGAATCACCCCGACGTTTCGGCTTTTAGCCTTTCTCAAGGGGAATTCTGACCTTTGTGTTCAGCAAGCGGCTATAAATACCTTTATGGCTTCACTGTCATCGTTCAGCGTTTTCGCGCGCTGCAGTTCTGCACGTCGCAATGTACACATGGGGCAGTGACGTCACTTCCGCATATTTTAAGTGCTATGTATAATTGATTTTCTGTGATATCTTCTGGCATGTTTTTTGCCCTGTATTATGCTTGTAATTCTTTTTAAATATATAAATATATGACTATTCAAATACCACTTGGTCTATCTATTTATTTGGAGTGCAGGCCCTTTTTTCGTTTGTTTCAGCACAAGTCATATACTTTGGTTAGTTAAAACCAGTCACATATGGTCTCACTATATGGCTATCAAATGTTTTGGTCCGTGGCAGCTAGTTCAAATACTGCTCAATTTGACTGATGTGTCCATGAGCTTATGGTGTGGATCACAACAAGCCATGACTAGCAGCCCCAGTCAGGGGCGTAACTATAGAGGAAGCAGACCCTGTGGTTGCAGGGGGGCCCAGGAGTGTAGGGGGCCCAGTGAGACCCTAATTAATTAGCAATTTTAATATATCTTGGTAAAATAGGCCAACTTATAAATATTTTGGGGCCCTAAATTGAATTTGCTATGGGGCCCAGTAACAACTAGTTACGCCACTGGCCCCAGTCATTTATGACCTTTGTCAGTGAGACCACAAACATTTCCTATTTTGGCAAATCTCTGTAGATCTAAAAGCTCTTTAGGTGGGCCCAGACCTATGTTTACACAGTTTGGTTGGAAATTACTTGACAACAAAATAGAAAAATGGACTTGGCATAGGTGTAGCCAGTTTTAGCTGCAGGAAGTAATTGTGCATCATTTGTGAAGAGTCTGGACATATTTAGTCCTTATTTTTTCCTAAAACTTGTATATAACATATATTTTGGAATGTTTCTAGTCTCTTTTTTATAATGTTTTTTAAATTTTTAAATCAACCCCTCTCCAGAGCCACACTGTAATCATGATCATGAATTCAGTTTCTGTATTCACAGTTCTTTGATTCTCATTCCTGGCAAGCACCGATATTTGAAGTCACCTAGTTATAAGTGCACATGGTTCATGTTATTGTTAAGGAAAGAATTGCTGGTGTACTTCGGTTTACATTTGTACAGAGTGAATATCAATGCCAAGAAGAAGGGTA